>NC_141875.1:264538873-264690388 GCF_056163025.1 Triticum urartu
TGGCGGATCGACCGCCGGTGGCCGCGGATGCAGTCGGGGAGGAATGATGAAGACAGCGGCGATGCGGCGTCCCGACTCGATCCACTTGATGATGAAGAAGTCGTCCATGGTGAAGCTCCCGGACACGCTAGGTCAGCACGGAGGCAACGATGGCCGCGATGACGACATGGCGACGGACGAGCTCGGGATCGAGCAATTGGAGAGGGAGAGGGGCAAGTGGGGGAAGGGGATTAGGTTTTCGGGGGCGCGAGGGAGAGGGGTTATAGGCCAGGGGGAAGGCCGGATGGCGCCACGCAAGGCTCGGCCGGCCATGGCACCTCGGATGGCCTCCACGCCTCTGTTATGTGAACAGAGGAGAGGGGAGACTCCAAGTGGGCTGGGCTGCACTATAGCTTAGCAGGCCTGAGTGCACAATAGGCTTATTTTTTTATTTTTTTTATTGCTCCTGTTTTGTAGTTCATTTCTGTACCAAACGAATTTTGTTGAATGTGATACCTGCCACAAAAATGTTTGGCAATGTTATGGACTGCCACAAAATGTTTGAGGGCTATTATAATTTGTTTCCATTTTTTAAACGAAAATGACTTAAAGGGGGCTGTGTTGATACTGTTTCATATCCAGGGGCTTTTTTAAATATATTTTGAAAAATGTTAACCCCTACATGATAATTAGTTAGTGAATATTTGCAACTCAACGAACATTTTTGTTTTACCGCTTGAAGAAATGATAGTTTGACTTTATTTTAAATTTGAGTTTGAATCGGGTTTGGATCAAAGTGAGGTTTAGCAAACTAACTGCGATGACATGGCACCATTAGGAAGGATTACTATAGCTTAATTATCCGGGTGTCACAATTCTCCTCCACTACAAGAAATCTCGTCCCGAGATTTAAGGGGTGGTGTAAGGGGGAGGACTAGGTTACGAAATTCTAACGATTCTTCTAGGTCTTGATTGCTCTTCTCGAAGAGGTCGATGCATTACATTGTTGTCTTCATTGCTCTGTTTCGGGTCATAATGATGAAGTCGTTAGCCTTTCATTGTGAACTCCATCGTACTTACGAATAGGTAAGGGGCAGCTTGACAACGATAGAATGCTATAAGGGGAAATCATCTGGGGGTTATCCCACGAATGATCACATGAGTAACTCTTGAGTTGAGCAAATGGAACCCATCGAGAGCAAAGTTATAAGATACAATAGGGAGTTCCAAGCGGATAGACAATCGTTTGATGTCTAATCAGAAGTTGAAAGGGGGTTTACGGCAACAAGAATAAGTATTGCGTCTAATTCCAGAATAGATCACTAGGAAGGTGGCTCGCGAATTAGATATGGAGCCAAGCGTGAGGAATATCTTTGGCCACAGGGGTGTACAAGAGAGTCAGGTTTCGTTCCTGTGGAACTGTGGATTATGGGCCCACCATGTGGGTTAAATGTAGGAAGAGCGGTGACATCTTGCATGGTCATGATAGCAAGGCATGTCAGAGGATAGCCTGTCAATTATGTCGGCAACAACGTCGGTACCAAGGGCGAGGGACGAAGAGAACCGTTTTCCTGCTCATTGAACAAGGCGGACCAATAGGCAAAGTTATCATCCATCGGCGGCTATCGGAATGTCATCAACAATGGTAACAGGGTCTTACTGACAGAATTGTGCACCGAGGTGTGTACACAAGTAGGAGAATATTACTGCTTAGATCATATAGATCACAAGAAACGTTAAACCAAACAATGGAAAGGAAAATGTGATTATCAGTTTAAATAGAACAATGGAAAGGAAAATGTGTTTAAACACATATTTCAGGAGTATATCCTTCCCAAGGACAAACAAAGTATGACATACACGATAGGACTCCAAGTATGTAACCATTCAGACAAAATGGGCAAGGAATTGATGAGGTTTACCCATACAACGGTGTTTGGATAATTGATCAAGAAAATTTAGCGTTGTGCTTCCAATGTTCGTATTGAAGATCGAAGTACCACGGACAAGCTTCGAGATAGCATTGACATGGTCTTCAAGCGAAGGTCAGACTTTGGATACACAAAGGATCCATTAGGAACAACTTATAGAATAAGTCTTACAATTTCCTCATGGAAGAATGGCTAACGCTGCGAGAAAGGAAACTATAACAATAGGTCCCACGGCCAGGTGTACTAGGCATGACATCATCTTACCGGGTCATATAAAAGACCAGTGTTATAACTCTTGGAAATATGTTCCAACCATCATACCTGACCGAGATTCAGGTCCGATTGATGTCAGGATACTTCAGACTCAAGATGCCTGAGAAAGAAAAGGTGCAACACAATTGACGAGATGACATTGTAAGATTTTCGGGAAATGAACTATGGAAGCAAGTCCCGAATCATGAGTTCATCATTAACCCAAGGAGAGGATGAGGGGGTGGCTGATGGACTTGGCGACAACTCATCAAGATTTCCCAAAAGATGGATTTCCACAACTATGTGAGCATGGAAATAACTTTTGTCATATCAAATGATATAATGATGTATGCTCGATAAAAACACACACACAATTAAACATTGGTTGAAAGGTGCGCCCGAAACATGGCCTTGGGTAGCATGATCAATCTTAGAATGGTGATTCAATAATCAATAGTCTAAGAATGAAATGTCGACCATTTATTTCAAAGCAATAGGGTTGCTGGATGGAAAGAATCCAAATAGTACCGTTCACTTGTTCGTGTCCCGATTAGAATTAACACGGGGTCCAAGAATTAATGGTGATGATGAGAAGTATCACTATTCCAGGGACTCTTAAGAGGTGAAATTCTCACGACTTTCTTGACATTAAAGATGGTAATACTCCAAGGTAAAGAAGAACAAATGCTGGATAGCAAGGAACTCAAGGTATAACATAAAACATTATCAAGTTTGTGTTGGAGGGGAGGCAATAAAGGGGTCGATGATAACACAAATCATCGAGGGCAAGGATGGTATTTCTCATCAAGAATTTGATAGATACCTTGGAAGAGCTCAGAATGTTCATGATGATCATGACACATTTGTCGAGAGGTTTCATGAAGATGTAATCATTCAACAATGACATCAAGTCAAAGGAATGAGGAAGCGAAAGGTTAATGGATCCAAGGGTACGACACAAACTCCAAACCAAGCTTGCTGCCCAAAGCGAAATGATATGATGACGAAGATCGACGTAAGCTTAGCTCATCATCGAAAGTTGTGCTCCGGGATTAAGAACCAGGTAGCACCGATAAAATCAGCACAATAAGGATATAGCCGATTAGGCTAGGAATGACTTGAAGGATTATTAAACTCGTAGGCAGTGAAAATTATTTAGGAGTTATTGAATCGAAGTGCGGAATCGATTCACTTATCGGTGTTCTCGAGTGACTAATAGCTCAAAACTCGGGGAAATTGGAATTGGTGAGAATGTAGTACTTGATGAAGAACTCATAAGAAGTTATACAGTTTCATGATATTCTTGAGATACCAGAGTGTAATACTCGACGGTAGATCAAAGTAAAGATTGGATAGGTGCAATGATCTGCAGAAGACAAGTACGTCAACTTGTCCGAGAAATGGTATTTAAAGGAGAACATGGCCGGAACCACGATTTAAAAAGGATCAATTCACAGATACCAAATAATATTATATCAAGGGAATAGTTATTATTACAACAAGCTTCCATGATAGGATATACATCGTGTCCATGGGCATGAACACAAGGTTCAAGGTCGACTCCCACTTCTTCAATGTATAACCTTCCATTCACCTCTCGCTTTTCAAAAATGACATTAGTTGTTGAAAGTTTTACCTGGTGCAATACCAGATAAGTATGACCCATGAAATCTTTCGGGTTCACACAGAGTAAGGAAGGCATAGGTTTAACCCATCGGGGCATCTTATGAACACATACCCCCAACTTCAGGAGCGAATAACTCAAGCTCGGGAGCAGAGCATGGTTGACAAAAGCAGGGGATACAATTTTACCAAAGGCATTATGTATCCGATGAAAGGCTCACAAGTTTAATGCATATGAAGGACGGTGTCGGACAAAATCCAACAAAGGATCTGGTGGTCCATAAGGGATCTGATGTGAGTATCGGTACTCAACCAGAGGAAGAAAGAATGCAAGGAGATCAGATTATAAAAACAACTGACTAACTCAAAGCTCAAATGAAAAGGAGTTATGATTTCCAAGACAAGGGATCAGAAGCAACGCTCTGATTAGGGATGGATAAGTTGGATAGCCTTAGAGGTACAATCGATGGCAATTTGATTGGTCGAGATCCAGCTCATGTTTAAAATGACGTCTCAGCCGGACGGACGAAACAAAGGATCTGATCAAGGAATGCGAGCATTCACAACATAATGATTCAACAGACTCAAACTGATAATGACTAAGGATGCCAATAAGATTACCGGACTTATGAGGTTAATCATAATGCAAGCAAGCAAGAATTTCAAGAGCAATAGGTTGTTGAGGATCTTCGGAAGATCGAATGGTATTTCAAAAGCTTTTGTGAAATACCAGAATCAACTGGGGATGAGCGGATACTCGATGAGTGCGAGAAATTATCCGTAGGGGTATTCAGGTGGCAAAGAACTACAAGGCAGTAGCCACAAAGTATTCTCAGAACAATAGAGAGAATTTTCGGTGTATCTTGTAATAACAAGAGCAGCCGGGAATAAAGGTAAGAATGACAAGTGTATGTATTTATCCATAGGGATATATCGATGATAGGGAATTGCAAAAGCGATGGGCACAAGGTCTCGAGAGAACATCGGTGAGTAACTTCGAAATCTTCTGGTGCAGCAGGCGATCATCTGTAATAAGTAGCTCTCCGGGAGAAATTTGTTACGAGAACCTAATGTTAGAGTTTTAGCAAATTCATTTAACCTGAAGAGAAGAGAGTTCAGAGTCCCAAAGTAAAGGTCGAGGAGTAAAAGATCCTAGTACCACCCAATGGCGACGTGGGCCCGTAAGACACACAGCCAAGTTAGTGAAAGTTTTTGCAATGTCTAGACTCGACTTCGGCCAAGGAGTGTGGAAGGGGGATTCCTACAGGCAGTCGGCTCTGCTACCAACTTGTGACGCCCCTGATTTAATCGTACACTAATCATACACGCAACGTGTACGATCAAGATCAGGGACTCACGGGAAGATATCACAACACAACTCTACAAATAAAATAAGTCATACAAGCATCATATTACAAGCCAGGGGCCTCGAATGCTCGAATACAAGAGCTCGATCATAGACAAGTCAGCGAAAGCAACAATATCTGAGTACAGACATAAATTAAACAAGTTTTCCTTAAGAAGGCTAGCACAAACTGGGATACAGATCGAAAGAGGCGCAGGCCTCCTGCTTGGGATCCTCCTAAACTACTCCTGGTCGTCGTCAGCGGGCTACACGTAGTAGTAGGCACATCCCGAGTAGTAGTAGTCGTCGTTGATGGTGGCGTCTGGCTCCTGGGCTCCAATGCCTGGTCGCAGCAATCGGGTATAGAAAGGGGGAAAAGAGGGAGCAAAGCAACCGTGAGTACTCATCCAAAGTACTCGCAAGCAAGGAGCTACACTACATATGTATGCATTGGTATCAAATGGAATAAGGGTATCATATGTGGACTGAACTGCAAAATGCCGGAATAAGAGGGGGATAACTAGTCCTATCGAAGACTACGCTTCTGGTAACCTCCATCTTGCAGCAGGAGAAAAGAGTAGATGGTAAGTTCACCAAGTAGCATCGTGTAGCATAATCCTAACCGATGATCCTCCCCTCGTCGCCCTGTGAGAAAGCGACCACCGGTTGTATCTGGCACTTGGAAGGGTGTGTTTTATTAAGTATCCGGTTCTAGTTGTCATAAGGTCAAGGTACAACTCCAAGTCGTCCTGTTACCGAAGATCATGGCTATTCGAATAGTTTAACTTCCCTGCAGGGGTGCACCACATAACCCAACACGCTCGATCCCCTTTGTCCGGACACACTTTTTTGGGTCATGCCCGACCTCGGAAGATAAACGCGTCGCAACCCTACCTATGCACAACAGAGAGGTCAGCACGCCGGTCTAAATCCTATGGCGCAGGGGTCTGGGCCCATCGCCCATTGCACACCTGCACATTGCGAGGGCGGCCGGAGAGCAGACCTAGCAACCTCCATTACAAAGGAAGTTGCGTTACGCGGTCCAACCCGGCGCGCGCCACTCAGTCGCTGACGTCACGAAGGCTTCGGCTGATACCACGACGTCGAGTGGCCATAACTATCCCCGCATAGATGGTTAGTGCGTATAGGCCAATGGCCAGACTCAGATCTAATACCAAGATCTCGTTAAGCATGTTAAGTATCCGCGAACGCCGACCAGGGCCAGGCCCACCTCTCTCCTAGGTGGTCTCAACCTGCCCTGTCGCTCCGCCTCAAAGTAACAGTCGGGGGCCGTCGGGAACTCAGGCCCACCACTACCTGGATGGAGCCACCTGCCCCTTCAGCCCCCATCTCCGAACAGTATCATAAGTAATGTAATAGTATAAGTATATATCATATGCCCGTGATCACCTCCTGAAGTGTCACGGCCCAGTAGTATAGCATGGCATACGGACAAGAATGTAGGGCCACTGATGGTAAACTAGCATCCTATACTAAGCATTTAGGATTGCAGATAAGGTATCAACAGTTGTAGCAACAATAACAGGCTATGCAACAGAATAGGATTAACGGAAAGAAGTAACATGCTACACTACTCTAATGCAAACAGTATAGAGGAGAGTAGGCGATATCTGGTGATCAAGGGGGGGCTTTCCTGGTTGCTCTGGCAAGAGAGAGGGCTCGTCAATACCGTAGTCGAACTGGGGGTCGCCGGCAGCCTCGGGGTCTACCAGAAAGAAGTAACCGAGGGGGAACACAATAAATAACGGAGCAATCAAAGCATCACAAAGCGTAACATGGCAATACGCGGTGCTAGAGATGACCTAACGCAGGGATAGGTAATACTGGTGAAGGGAGGAAACATCCGGGAAAGTATCCCCGGTGTTTCGCATTTTCGGACAGATGAACCGGAGGGGGAAAGTTGCGTGTTCACTATACTAGGGATGTGTGGCGGATGAACGGGTTGCGTATTCGGATTCATCTCGTCGTTCTGAGCAACTTTCATATATATAACTTTTCATCCGAGTTACGGATTATTTTATATGAATTTTCAAAGTTTTTTTTCTCGAATTTATTAATTCGAATAATAAAACAGTAAACTACTTTTATACCCACTGTGGGCTAGTCACAGTGGATGACAGGTGGGGCCAGTGAGCAGTGTTGAACTAGTCAACGTTTGACTAGTCAAAAGATGAATAGTACAAGTGGGTCCCATGTGTCATGGACTCAAGGAATTATTAAGTTAATTTAATATTTTAATTAACAGTGGGCTCCATGCATCATAGAGCATTATATGGGGCAGTTAGCACTAATAGTGATTAGATGGCCTAATTAAGATGAAGAGGGCCGGCTCCAGCCGCAAACAGCCAGCCATGGCCACGGCTGTGCAAGCGCGTGGGCACGGGGCAGCAGAGCCTCGCCCGGCGGCCAACAGGGGCACATGGGGAGCAGGGCGAGCCCCGGCCGTGGTGGCCGACGGCGACCCAAGGAGGGCTCGGCCGCGAGCGACGGCTCCAGGGGGCGCAGGCAGCAGGAAAGAGACGAGCGCGGGGGAAGAAGCAGCGAGCGTGGGCGCGTGGGTCGCGGGACGCGGGCGCGCACGGGAAGAGCAGAGGGCAGCCGGGGCGCGGTGAGCGCGGGGCGCAGTGCGGCAACGGGTGCGGACACGGGCAAGGGCGCGACGACTACGTGAGGCGCATGGCCTGGGGCGCAGCGGTTGTGAGTGGCACCGGGGTGGCCGGATGGGGGCGGGCGGAAGGCGCAGCAAGGCGCCGGCGTGTGGCTCCGGCGGGCTGCGGCCGGTCGGAGCTGGGGGCCGCGGCTGGGCGAGTGGCCGGGCCAAGGCGAACGCAGCCGCGAGCAGTGGGGCACGCGCTCCGGGCAAGCAACGACAGCCCTCGGCGATGCGGTGTTGGGCGAGCGAGGTGTGGTCGGCACGGGTGCGGTCGGCAGCGTGATGGAGCAGCAGCTGCAGCAAGCAGAGTAGTGGGCAGCAATGGTAGGAGCAGCGACGGCTCAATCACACACATACCCGTACACGGGAGCTCGGACGAGTTCGGGGGCGGCCGCTACGGCAACAAATCGAGGCGGGAAGAAGGGAGAATCGAAGGAGGGCCTTACCACGGTCGCATAGAAGAGGACGACGAGGTTGGGGACGCATTGAAGGCGGCGGATCGACCGCCGGTGGCCGCGGATGCAGTCGGGGAGGAATGGTAAAGACAGCGGTGATGCGGCGTCCCGACTCGATCCACTTGATGATGAAGAAGAAGCCGTCCATGGTGAAGCTCCCGGACACGCTAGGTCAGCACGGAGGCAACGATGGCCGCGACGACGACATGGCGGCGGACGAGCTCGGGATCGAGCAATTGGAGAGGGAGAGGGGCAAGTGGGGGAAGGGGATTAGGTTTTCGGGGGCGCGAGGGAGAGGGTTATAGGCCAGGGGGAAGGCCGGATGGCCACCACGCAAGGATCGACCGGCCATGGCACCTCGGATGGCCTCCACGCCTCTCTTATGTGAACAGAGGAGAGGGGAGACTCCAAGTGGGCTGGGCTGCACTATAGCTTAGCAGGCCTGAGTGCACAATAGGCTTATTTTTTTATTGCTCCTGTTTTGTAGTTCATTTCTGTACCAAATGAATTTTGTTGAATGTGATACCTGCCACAAAAATGTTTGGCAATGTTATAGGCTGCCACAAAATGTTTAAGAGCTATTATAATTTGTTTCCATTTTTTTAAATGAAAATGACTTAAAGGGGGCTGTGTTGATACTGTTTCATATCCAGGGGCTTTTTGTTAATATATTTTGAAAAATGTTAACCCCTACATGATAATTAGCTAGTGAATATTTGCAACTCAACGAACATTTTTGTTTTACCGTTGAAGAAATGATAGTTTGACTTTATTTTAAATTTGAGTTTGAATCGGGTTTGGATCAAAGTGAGGTTTAGCAAACTAACTGCGATGACATGGCACCATTAGGAAGGATTACTATAGCTTAATTATCCGGGCGTCACATTGAGCCTATCGCGAATCAATTTTACTTTCTGTTCAGACTCCTTAATCAGATCCGGTCCAAACAACTGGCGGTCTCCAACTTCATCCCACAACAATGGGGTACTACACCTCCTTCCGTACAAGGCTTCGAAAGGGGCCATCTTCAAACTGGATTGATAACTGTTGTTATAGGAGAACTCTGCGTATGGCAAATTCTCGTCCCAACTAGATCCGTAATCTAGCGCACAAGCTCTCAGCATATCCTCCAAAATATGATTGACTCTCTCGGTCTGTCCATCTGTCTACGGATGGAAAGCTGTACTGAATTCTAGCCTGGTACCCAAAGTTTCATGCAGCTGATTCCAAAACTGTGAGGTAAACTGGGTTCCTCTATCTGATACAATACTCCTTGGAACTCCATGCAAACATACGATCCTGGTCATGTATATTTTTGCTAACTTTGCACTGGTATAGGTAGTCTTCACTGGAATGAAATGAGCTACCTTTGTCAAACGATCGACTACAACCCAAATCGAGTCATAGCCTGAACGAGCCTAACTTATCCCACTTCCATTCGGGTATCGGCAATGCCTGTAGCAATCCTGCTGGCTTCTGATGCTCTGCCTTCACTCTCTGACATTCATCACAAACTGCTACATACTCCGCAATATCCTTCTTCATTCTGGTCCACCAGAAAATATCCTTCAAATCCAAATACATCTTGGTGTTTCCTGGGTGAATCGAATATGGTGAATCATGGGCCTCTTGCAGAATTAACTTCCTGATCTCCGAATCATTAGGCACATAAACGCGGTTTTCAAACCATAAGGTATCATGCTCATCCTCACGAAATCCTCTGGCTTTTCCTTTGCTCGTTTTCTCCTTAATAGAAGCAATCTCCTTGTCAGTCTTCTGGGCTTCTCTGATCTTATCCATCTGTAACACCCTCGATGCGACTATATCTCCCACGTGTCGAGGCACTACTTAGAGGCATAATCGCATTGAAGGCATATGTCGCAAGTTAGGCAATCTTCACAACATCCCATGTAATATATATATAATAAAAGGGGAGATAACATAGTTGGCTTACACTCGCCACGTCAATCAAGTACATAAATAACATTACATCATCCAAACACTCATGGCCCTACTACGGCGCCAAATTAAAAGAGAACCCAACATGCGACAACGGTCCCGTTCACCCCCAACTGGGCACCACTACTAATCATCAGGAAAGGAAACATAGTAACATTGAGAGTCCTCGTCGAACTCCCACTTGAGCTCATACGCGTCTCCTGGAGCGGAATCATCAGGCCCTGCATCTGGTGTAATAGTAATCTGTGAGCCACAGGGACTCAGCAATCTCACACCCTCGCGACCAAGACTATTTAAGCTTATAGGTAAGGCAAGGTAAAATATGTGGAGCTGCAGCAAGCGACTAGCAAGTATGGTGGCTAACTTATTCGCAAAAGAGAGCGAGAAAAGGAGGCAAGGCGCGAGCGAGAAACTAGAGAGCAACCTGCGCAAACATTACTCCAACACCGTGTCCACTTCCCGGACTCCACCGAGAAGAGGCCATCACGGTAACACACTCGGTTGATTCATTTTAATTAAGTTAAGGTTCAAGTTATCTACAACCGGACATTAACAAATTCCCATCTGCCCATAACCGCGGGCACGGCTTTCGAAAGTTCAAATCCCTGCAGGGGAGTCCCAACTTGGCCCATGACAAGCTCTCACGGTCAACAAAGGAATAGACCTCCTCCCAAGACGTCCCGATCAGACTCGGTATCTCGGTTACTCAAGACACTTCGACAGGTTAAAACAAGACCAGCAACACCGCCCGAATGTGCCGACAAATCCCGATAGGAGCTGGACATATCTCTTTCTCAGGGCACACTCAGATTGTCCAAACTTCCGGTAGGCTAGCCCAGAGTTGCCCCTGGTAGCCACCGGCGACTGACAGTTTGGACCAACACTCAGAGGAGCACTGGCCCGGGGGGGGAAAATAATGATGACCCTTGAGTCTGCAAAACCCAAGAGAAAGAAAAGGCTAGGTGGCAAATGGTAAAACCAAGGTTGGGCATTGCTGGAAAAGCTTTAATCAAGGCGAACTATCAAGGGGTTCCCATTATAACCCAACCGCGTAAGGAACGCAAAAATCCGGGAACATAACACCGATATGACGGAAACTAGGGCGGCAAGAGTGGAACAAAACACTAGGCGAGAGGCCGAGCCTTCCACCCTTTACCAAGTATATAGATGCATTAAGATAGCAAGATAATATAATGATATCCCAACAAGTAATTAAAGTTTCCAACAGGGAACGGCCTTCAATCTTCACCTGCAACTAGCAACGCTATAAGAGGGGCTGAGCAAAGCGGTAACATAGCCAATCAACGGTTCGCTAGGACAAAGGTGGGTTAGAGGTTTGACATGGCAATTTGGGAGGCTTGCAAGAAAATGGTAGGCATCGTAGCAATGGCATAGCAAAAGAGCGAGCAAACTAGCATAGCAAAGATAGTAGTGATTTCGAGGGTATGATCATCTTGCCTACAGAGTTGTCAGAGTTGACTGGATCCTCGAAAGCAAACTCAACGGGCTCCTCGTTAGCGAACTCATCTCTCGGCTCTACCCAAACAATACAAACAAGCAACAAGGATACAATCAACCACGTGCAAAACCAAGCAATATGATGCAATGATGATATGCTATGCGGAATGCGATGCGGGATGCAAAATGCAAGATATGACAGGAAATGCATGAACCTGGCCTCAAATTGGAAATCCAAGTGTGCCACTGGAAATATGAGATGAAATCGCTTGAAAACGATATAAAGAACGCCGGAATCAGAGTTACGGTTTGGAAATGGCAAGCGATTCAAATATGACACCGATCTGCGATTTACAGCAAGTAGGCATCTAAATGCAATGAGATGAACATGCTACAGCACCCAAACATGACAACAAAATACATGGCAGGGATGCATACAAGATGCTTAACAAAAGTCTAGCTCTGAGCTACGGCCAATTCATCAATTAACAGGTTCAAACAAGCATGGCAAAAATGCATATGACAAACAGATCTCGGACTTAGTGAAATTAACACTTGTCTGGAATTTCAGATCAGGTAGCCCTCTTCGGAGCAACAAAACTACATGCTACAGGACCTGAACATGGCAAAGTAAAGCATGGCATGGAGCTACTCAATTAGCTTAACAAAAATCCCTTAGTGACCTTGAGCCAAAAGGGATCAGAAAATACAATTGCAAGCACGTGAACATAGCAAAAACATAATCAGTTTTCAGACTTAGTGAAAACTGGAGCAAGCTGAGATATAACTCAAGTAGGCATGTTTACGAGCTCGATGCACTCACTACGGTGCAAGTCATGGCAAGACAAGTATACACCCATCAAGAAGGCACAAAATGCAAGCTAGACATGGCAAGAACAATAGCATAGCATGCACGGGTCAACTACAACGTCACCGGCAAAATTGCAAACAAGTTGACAATCTGCCCAGATTCACAAAGTAGCAAAAGTAGAGCTCGATTGAGTCAAGCTAGGGTGCTCCATAATTGCAAACAAAGACATGGATGGATAGAGCACTACAATATTAACAAAACATCCTTACTGGTCATCCTCAAAAGAGGCACGGATCACTAGGAAACAACATGAACATATGGCATCATGAGCTAAACAGATCCAGGACTTAGTGAAATTACTAAGTCCCTGAAAACAGAATTAGCAAGTGCACCACTTTGCAAGCTTGCACAAGTCACCATACACATCACAAAAATACATGGGTTGCATCTATGGAAAGATGACAAAACCCTCAACAAAACACATGTAGAGCACCAGGGCATATCATGCACACATTAATCATGGCAAAAATGACAAAAACCTAAACGGATTAGCAGATCTGACAATAATCTCAAGTAGCCCTCTTCTAACAGCATTTCGGGCATCAATATGAACTCAAATGAAAATGATGCAATGGAACTAAATGATGTACTCTCTGAGATGAACATTTTGATATGCTATATGCATGAATCGAAGCTACGGATGCAAAGTTACGGGGTCATGAACATGTGCACTTGTACTGAAATTTCTGGGACTTAGACGAATTTGACCTAGGGTTTTTTGGATCTAGATCTCGCGCACGGAAATCGAGGAACTCCGGTGAGGAACTGTAGCTGCCGGAGAGGAGGAGGTTGCCGGCGATGAGGGGGAGGCCGAACGGCGGCGGCGGCTGCGACGGGCGGCGCTGCGGAGGCGGCCGGAGGCGGCGGCGCCGAGCGGAGGCGGCTGCCTCCCGCGGGTCGACGACGCCAGCGATGGCGCGCGGCTGCTCGGGCAGCCGGGGCTGGGGAAGACGGCGGAGCGCGGCGGAGGGCGTCGCCGGCTCGGGAGGAGATGGCGGCGGGGCGACGCGGGTGCGGGCGGCGGCGACTGGGCCCGTGGGGGCCCGCTACGGGCCTCGGCGGGCCGGGCGGCGGGGAGGCGCGGCGATGCGGTCCCGCGGCCACGTGGCGGCGCGCGATTCACGGCGGTGATGATGTCCGGCCCGAACGGACAATGTCCGGTGTGGCGCGGTGGATTTCTAGGGTTTCGGGGGGAGAAAGATCCGGATTTGGAGGGGGTGTTTAAATAGGCATAGAGGGAGCTAGGAGAGTCCAAATGAGGTGCGGTTTTCGGCCACGCGATCGTGATCGAACGATCTAGATGATGGAGCAGAGTTAGGTGGGTTTTGGGCCAAATTGGAGGTGTGTTGGGCTGCAACACACACGAGGCCTTTTCGGTCCCTCGGTTAACCGTTGGAGTATCAAACGAAGTCCAAATGATACGAAACTTGACAGGCGGTCTACCGGTAGTAAACCAAGGCCGCTTGGCAAGTCTCGGTCCAATACAGAAATGTTTAATCCCCACACACGAAAGAAAGCTAGAAATGACCACCGGAGGAGAACGAAGCACCGGAATGCAAAACGGACAACGGGGAAAATGCTCGAATGCATGAGACGAACACGTATGCAAATGCAATGCACATGATGACATGATAAGAGATGCATGACAATGATAACAACACATGGAGACAAAGACCCGAACCCGAGAAAATAAATATAACTTAACGCCGGAAACGGCAAGAGTTGGAGTACAAATTGGGAAAGTTACATCCGGGGTGTTACACCATCAAAGTAGACTGAATCTCCAATGCTGCTACATAGCCTCTCGGGACTATCTCCAAACATAGCTCACGAAGATTTTCGGCTAACTCCCTTGGTAAATCTCTCGTCATTAGTGTGTTGACATGGCTCTTACGACTCAACGCATCGGCTACTACATTAGCCTTTCCGGGGTGATAATGCAATCTCATATCATAATCCTTAATGAGTTCCAACCATCTCCTTTATCTGAGATTCAACTCCTTCTGCGTGAAAATATACTTCAAACTCTTGTGATCTGTGTACACCTCACAATGATTTCCAATGAGAAAGTGTCTCCAGGTTTTCAATGCATGCACTACGCCTGCTAACTCCAAATCATGCGTAGCATAATTCAACTCATGAGGCTTGAGCTGTCGTGAGGCATATGAAACAACTCTTCCTTTTTGCATAAGCACTGCTCCAAGTCCTCGATGTGAAGCGTCACAATACACCTCATAATCCTTGGTCTGATTTGGCAAAATCAACACTAGTGATGTAACCAAATGTTTCTTCAACTCCTGGAAACTGGCCTCACATTCCTCAGTCCATATGAACTTGGTATCCTTCTTCAATAACTCCGTCATAGGCTTTGCAATCTTTGAGAAATTTTCAATAAATCTCCGGTAGTATCCTACGAGTCCAAGAAAACTCCGGATTTCTCCAACTATTGTTGGGGCTTCCCAATTTGTCACAGTTTCAACCTTGGTGGGATCTACTGCTATACCTTCTCTGGATATAACGTGTCCGAGAAATCCAACTTCCTTCAACCAAAACTCACATTTGCTAAACTTGGCATATAACTGATGTTCTCTGAGTTTACAAAGTACCAAACGCAAATGCTCCTTATGCTCCTCTTCATTCTTCGAGTAAACCAGGATATCATCAATGAACACTACGACGAACTTATCCAAAAACTCCATAAACACTTTGTTCATCATGTTCATAAAATATGCAGGTGTGTTAGTCAGACCAAATGACATAACAGTATACTCGTGCAGCCCATACCTAGTGGTAAAAGCCGTTTTAGGTATATCCTGTTCTCGAATCTTCAACTGATGGTATCCTGATCGCAGGTCGATCTTGGAAAATACCTTAGCTCCTTGCAATCGATCAAACAGATCATTGATCATCGGTAGTTGGTACTTGTTCTTGATGGTTACTTCATTCAATCCTTGATAATCAACAACCATCCTTAACGATCCATCCTTCTTCTCCACTAGAAGTACTGGCGATCCCCAAGGCGAAGAACTTGGGTGAATATAACCTTTATCCAGTAACTCCTTAATCTGCTTCTTAATCTCCACCAAATCCTTTGCGGGCATCCTATATGGCCTCTTAGATATTGGCCCTGTGCCTGGCAAAAGCTCAAACAAAAACTCAATATCTCTATCCGGTGGCATGCCTGGCAACTCTTCTGGAAATACATCAGGGTAATCCTTCACTACTGGTACTTCCTTCTGCACAACTCCTGTTAAGCAATTTACTTGAGTCCTTTTCGGCACATGCCGGGATACATACTTGATCCTTATCCCTTCTGGGGTGGTAAGCAAAATTGACTTACTGGCGCAATCAATGTTTCCTCCATACATCGACAGCCAATCCATACCTAGAATTACATCCAATCCTTGTGATTCCAAAATTATCAAATCCGAGGGAAACACATGCCTACCTATACTCAATGGCACTTGAAAACATCCCTTGCTAGCCATATACTCCGCTCCTGGTGAGCTTACTAACATAGGTGTTCTAAGAACTTTGGTGGGTAGGTTATACTTATCCACAAATCCTCTTGATATGTATGAATGCGATGCACCAGTATAAAAAAGAACGAGTGCAGTAAATGACTTAACCAAAAACTTACCGATTACTGCATCCGGCTGCTCTTCAACCTCCTCCACGTTAACGTGGTTCACCTGTCCCCTGTTGAAAGGGTTCGACTTCTTCCCAGAGCTTCCATTGCCATTTCCATTCTGGGATTCAGGACATTCATTGGCATAATGTCCGGTCTTTTGGCACTTAAAGCAAGTGACTTGGCTCAGGTCTCTCTTGGCTGGGGTTGATGGGTTGGTGCGGTTCTGGCCGTTGCTTCCTCCATTCCCATTACCATTCTTGGTGTCATTGTGATTGTGCGAGCTACCTCCTCCATGGGTATGCTGAAAATGTCCTCCCGGTCTAGGGGTAAAACATGGCTTCTGCTGAGCTCCTGAATTATACTTCCCTTGTCCATACTTCCTCTTGCGGTTCTCAATCTGCTGCTGCTTCCCTTCAATCATGAGAGCACGATCTACCAACTCCTGGTAGTTGTTGAAAGTTGCTACCATCAACTGCATGCTCAACTCATCATTCAGTCCTTCCAGAAACTTCTCATGCTTAGCTGCATCCGTAGCTACGTCATCTGGGGCATAACGTGCTAACTTACTAAAGTCTTCCACATACTGGCCAATTGTCCGTCCCCCTTGGCGCAAATTGCGAAACTCTCACTTCTTCATGGCCATAGCTCCTGCTGAACCATGGGCAGTACGGAAAGCCTGCTAGAACTGGTCCCATGTGACAATGTCGACAGGGAAAGTGGCTGTGAAATTCTCCCACCATGATGTTGCGGGTCCTTCAAGCTGATGTGCGGCAAACTTCACCTTTTCTGCATCTGTGCATCCTGCCGTGGTTAACTCCCTTGCTGTCTTGCGGAGCCAATCATCTGCTACTATCGGCTCGGTGCTACTGAAAAACACCGGCGGATTCAGCCTAAGAAAATGGGCTAAGTGATCAATAGGTGGTGGTGGTGGTGGGTTGTTGTTGTTGTTCCCCTGATTCTGATTCTGAACTAGCAACTGCATCAATGTGTTCTACTGCTGGATCAACTGAGTGAGCTCGGGTGAGAAGGTAAATCCGGGGTCACGTCTTGGAGGCATCTGAGGGTTTAGAAAAGATGAGCTTTAAGAATAGAGAGGGGTCTAGAGAGAAAACACTACCCATATGCACATGAGGCAAAAGCAAACAATTCACTTCATTCAATCAAACAAGGGCATACAATCGATCTAACTATCGCAAAAGTGCTCGGACTACTATATTTACATGGTGGACTACTACTATTGATGGGGTGGTCTACTAGAAATATTCTTCGGTTGCAGACTCCATGATATCTTCTACAGCTTCATCAACATAGTCATCATCGCTATCATCTGGATTCGAGTCGGTGTCGTCGATGATGATGTAGTCTTCCGGGCGAATCTCCTTGGGTTCTTCGTCTTCTTCTACTAGTGTAGGGCCTCCCATAAATATTTTGATCTTCATTGTTAGGTCGGCATTCTTGTCCACGAGTACTTCGATTTCCTCTTCATAATCTTCACGTGTGGCCTTGAGTTCTTCCTCCAGTTCCTTGATTCTAGTCCTTGCCTTCTTCAGATCTATCATGTCGGCGCACATCTGGTTCTCCTGACGTCGAATGTGCTGGTTTAACTCCTGGATAAAAGCTGCAATTGATCTATCCTTCCTGGTGGTGATCATCTCCCAGTGTTCATCTCGGCGCCCATAAATCTAGTAGATAGTATCCTTGAGATCATTGTGGTAAACTTCTCCAATGCGTCCCATGGCGATGTGAGCTGCCATGCTCTTTCCAAGATTCCAAGTTGGTGTATAAAAAGAAAACTCTATGGGCTCAGTGGCTGGCATGAACGTCCTTCCTGGAACTTGAACTTGAATCATCCAGCGCTCTTCTTCAGGTAAAGTGGCGTTGTAGGTTCCGGTGAAGCTTGGTACTCCTATGTTCAGGTATCTAGTGACTTCCTTCAAGTGACGTCCAAAGGGTGTATCTTCATCCGGTTGCGTGAACTTGTTCCTTGCATCCGCCATCCTAAAAGAGTAGAAAATATGAAAGGTCAGAATGGGAAGAGAGTGAGTAGTGATCTAGGTCTTTAGCTTAGTGGTCATGTCCTACAGTCAGCGTGTGCTGTGATACCATCTTATAGCGACCAGACCTCAAACGGTCCAATCTCTATGCTCAGGTGTCATCCCTGGATCAGTAATGCTGACACCACACAGTACTTGAAGGATTTATAACAGAGTAGCAATCACACACTTATTACATCGAGTGTCTCAAAAGAGAACTTATTACAATAAATATGGCTTAAGGCCATCTAATAACGATAACAGGGGAAGGCTTGGAAGATAAGTGAGTCCATCAACTCCAATGGCATCACTAAGTATAGAACCACGACCTAAAGGCACATTAATCATCGTCTGAAAAGTCTGTAACATGAACGTTGTAGCCCGAAACGGGTCAGCACATGGAATATGCTGGCAATGTAACACATAGAGAGCAATGAAAGATATAGGCTATACTATATGCATATTTGGCTGGTGGAAAGCTCTATGGTTACAGTTTTGCGTAAAGCCAATTTTTCCCTACTGCAAAGGAATAAATTTTATTTAACTATCATGGTAGTTGTTAAACATTGAGAATGGTTGACAACATTCTCAATCCCAATTAAGCATCAACATTAAACAAAACCCAACAAAATTAATTAGAGTAACATGATGAGATTCACATGATAATCCAGGCACTAGATACTCAAGATGTCCATAATCGGGGACATGGCTAACCATGATTAGTTTATACACTCTGCAGAGGTTTTTGCACTTTTTCCCACAAGACTCGATCTCCTCCGTCGGAATTCTCGCACTACATGGTGTTTGATAAACGGATGACCGAGACATAGTCTTTCAGAAGCGCTAGCACCTTACAATCGGGTAGACGGTTACACCTACTTTCCCCTACATCTGCTAGTCTACCACTGTAAGAGTTCGCATGACTTACTCAACTATGCTAGAGCCCATAGTAGCTTGTGGCTGCACACGGAAGTTTCTAGCATGAATAATCTCATGATCCCTTTGAGCCTGGGTGGCGGTCCAAAAGAAAACAGGCAATCGCTGGAATACCCAGGTGCCTCAATCCACCCAGATGTGTATTTAAGTTGCCACCTTAGATAAACCATTAATTTAACAATCTCACATCTGTCATGGACACACTCACCCAATCCACGTCTACTAGCATAGCATGGCATAATAAGCAAACGTAGAAGTAACTCCCAAAGGTAGGAGGCGGCGACGCGAGGCGACGGCGGCGGCAGAGGCGGCGGGGCGGAGTCGCTAGGGTTTGGGGTCTCAGCTGGGCCTCCCCCCGGCTTATAAGGCCGGCCAGGCCAAGTTTCCGGGTCGAACACGGCCCGATAGGTCGGTTCACGTTTTTTTAAATAGTTACACTCAGAAAAAAACAAAAGGAATACTAAACCGACTCCAAAAATCCCGAAATAAATTTTCCCCGGCCTCTAAAATCATGCCGCACAGGATGAACATTTATTTGGGGCCTAAATGAAATTTTGAAAAATGCGCACTTTTCCTAAATTCAAATAAAATAGCAAATAAACCAAAATAAAATCTTATTTGATTTTATTATTAAATCCTCAATATTTCTTTATTTTGGGGAAGTCATTTTATTCCCTCTCTCATATTTTTGTAATAGAAATAATTGAAGATAAAATAAATAAAATCAAATGGTCCTATTTTCAAAATTTGAGAAAACTCAAATATGAAAATAACGAAATCCCCAACTCTCTCCGAGGGTCCTTGAGTTGCGTGGAATTTCTAGGATCAACCAAAATGCAATAAAATATGGTATGCAATGATGATCTATTGTATAACATTCCAAATTGAAAATTTGGGATGTTACATACTCACACTTCATCGGAGAGGCTATGGTGTTGATGTAGAAGCCCTCCGTGATCGATACCCCCTCCGGCGGAGCTCCGGAAAGGCCCCAAGATGGGATCTCATGGATACAAAAAGTTAGGGCGGTGGATTTAGGGTTTTGGCTCCGTATCTGGTAGTTTGGGGCTACGTAGGTATATATAGGAGGAAGGAGTACGTCGATGGAGCAACGTGGGCCCCATGAGGGTGGAGGGCGCGCCTGGGGGGTAGGCGCGCCCCCTACCTCGTGCCTTCCTTCTTGATTGCTTGCCATAGGTTCCAAGTCCTCTGGATCATGTTCGTTCCAAAAATCACGTTCCCGAAGGTTCCATTCCGTTTGGACTCCGTTTGATATTCTTTTTCTGCAAAACCCTAAAATAGGCAAAAAAACAACAATTCTAGGCTGGGCCTCCGGTTAATAGGTTAGTCCCAAAAATAATATAAAAGTGTATAATAAAGCCCAATAATGTCCAAAACATGATATACTATAGCATGGAACAATAAAAAATTATAGATACGTTGGAGACATATCACTCAACTAGTATGACTCTAATATCACCATCTCCATATCTCAAAACAATTATCAAGTATCAAACTTCTCATAGTATTCAACACACTCATTAGAAAATTTTATTATTAATCTTGTCGGCGTTCTGGGAACGGGGGTCCCCAGACTTGCCTGCCTGTGGCCTGCGGCGTGGCTCAAAGGGGGGCCTAGCACGGCCCATCTTCATCAACACAGACCCAAGACCCTCGCGAGGGGCCAAGCCTCGCGGGGCGGACGACACGGAGCTTCCTCAGGCACGGCCTCATCAGGCTAGCTCACGAGGAGGCGGAGAGATCAAGGCGGGGTACCTCACGAGGTGCCCGTGACGCAAGCCATGACGACCAAAGGCGCCAGGCGGGCGCCAGCCCGCGCAGTCCTCCTTTCCTCTTTGGTGCAAAGGGAGCAAGCGCAGCCACGGAGTACCGAGGCATCAGGCAAAGGTTGCCATTTCGGTGTAACAAGACCAAGACCAGGAGGACTGCAAGACGGAGGTCATCGTGGAGCCCAAGACGGCGTCACCACCAGAGCTTTGTGCAGGCGAAGACTACTTTTGTCAGGATAGCTGGTACTAGCTGTCCCCCTTCAAATTAGCCCGCCATTGTTGGCTCCCTTCCCACTTGATATTTGGGAAGAGGACCAGGGCCTCTATAAATAGGACCAGCCACCCACAGGGTAGGAGGGAGAGGCGAAGGACGAAGAAGAGAAGATCGAAATTAGAGAGAGAGAAGGGTGACTGAACTCCTCCTAGCAGTTCGCCCCCCCCCCAGCCAAGAACAGACCCTCGCGAGGCTGTTCTTCCTTGTATTGTTCATCATCATCAGCCCAAGAGGCCATCCACCACACCACACACTGGAGTAGGGTATTACACCACAATGATGGCCCGAACCAGTATAAACCCTGTGTCTCTTGTGTCGTTCTTCCCATAGCTTAGATCTTGGCGAGGCGGAGGGGTGCAGGTAGGTAGGAGGCGAAATCTCCGCGCGCACACCAGTGTTCGAACCTCAAGGGTCTGCCGGAACCCGAAACCCGACATTTGGCGCGCCAGGTAGGGGTGCGCCGGAATCCACCTTCTACCGCTTCACGCCCCGTCGCGTCGTCATCGCCATGTCCGGCGACCAGGCGGGCAACCCAGATCCATGGGCGGCGTGGCCCGCCCGCGCAGAGCCGCTTGCCTCGGGCGACCCCGTGCCCCAGGCAGCTCGCGGTCCGCAGGGCGCTGCGGGCCGCGGGCGACGCGGACAGGCTTCGATAGCTCTCACACCGCGGCAGGCGCGGTCGGCAGCAAGGGCCTCCAATCACGCCGCGACCACGACACCGTACACCCGCCGAGAGCAGGCGAACTCGAGGGCCGCGCTCACGGTGGCCCGAGAGCTGCTGCAGTGCAGGCTGCTGGAGGGCGGCCGCGACGTGTTGCTGGAGCGGGTGGCAGAGCTCCTGGGCTTCGCCGCCTCGGGGGCTCTCCCCTTCTGCACCCAGCTCCCATCTCAAGCCCGGGGCGGCCCGTGCGGGGGCTCCGCGCGCGCCCGCGGGCTCCAAGGCTACTCCAACGCCAGCGAAGCTGTCAGTACCGGACCGGCGGCGGCGCTGCCCCCGCTCCCGGTCCACGAAGAAGGAGGGCGCGACGCGACCCACGGCCCCAGTGGACAGGCGCGCTACCACCCCACGGTGGGCGCGTCAAGCAGAGCTGTGTGGCTCGCGGAGCACCACGGCACAGCCTTCGGGATGACGGCACCAGAAGAATACGTGCCCCTCATGATGGACCAAGGACACCCTCACGAGGGCGAACAAGGCTTGCCCCTCAGCCCAAGCTGGGGGGACGAGGCGCCAGAAGCTGAGCCCTTCCAGGAGTCCCGGGACGGTCCCACTGGGCACGCTGGAGGCAACGATTATCGGGTACCGCTAATTCTTCAGGAGCAGGCATACGCTAACCATGGATCGCAGGAGGTGCAGGTCGCCACAGCGAGCAGCTGCCCCGCTCCCACAGTCTCCTACCCCTCGGGAGGAGGGCGCAGGGGGCTGCAAGAGAGGGGCCGAGATCCGACATCACCACCACGGCGTTCGGAGCAAGGTGTTCTCAGGAGGTAAGCCCTCCGCTGGGGAGGTGCCTCAGGGCCTACCCCTGGCGGAGGACCCATGGTCGTCGGGGGAACCGCTGGCGACCGCTCTACCCCATCGGCGGCGTCCTGGTTTCCGGTCGTCGTTGATGGCACTAGAGTGTGGCGCAAGGCGGGGCCCTCGTCTGGCGATATGAAGCAAGGCCGGTACCTGTGAGGAAGGCCCAGTGCCTGTGAAGCTCGCCGCCCCGTGACACTCTCACGTAATATTGAGTGGGGCTGTACACGCCCCGGAGTCTCAGGGGTGCCGGCCTCAGGCCCTGGGGCTCCCTCCCATGCCCAGTGGCAGCACTTAGCTCCGCGCTGGTGAGAAGACGTCCAAGACTAGATTAGGTGCCGGACGCGGCCTTTTGTCTGCTTTCATTGCTTTTCCCTTTGGTTGTCGCTTTCCCCCGCTGGATTCAAGTTGGATTCGAATTTGAGATTTGCATGTGTTCGGGGAAGGGGTGCTTAGTCTCGTTCGAGCAATTTCTCGCGTTTTGGATACCACTTCGCCTCAGCTGCCTCCCCTCATGAGCCCCTCGCGAGCCGGGTCAGGCCTAGCTTGCGCGCAGCCCAAACTGCCGCCGCCGCGTCCTCTCAGGAGGGTGTTTTACTGCAGATCCTACGGATTCAATCAGGGAACACTCAGGACACCACAGCCTCCCACGGGCTACCTTAGGGCCAGCACGGGACAAAGGTAAACCAGTCGACCAGCGCGTCGCTTAAGCCAACCACTTGGCACGGGCGCAAGGGCAATGTAGCGTCTACTAATTCAATGAACACAAGTTTTACATAAGGGGCTCCCCTCCAAAATGCTCTCACCGCCATCAGGCCAAAACCTGAGTTCTATTCATGCAGGGTAAGGAAGTAGGAACGATGCACAATCAGTCGGATAAATCCCCCAATGCGTCCTCAGGAGCACCACCCGAGCCATTGCTGGCGTCGCTGAACTCGCCATCGCTGTCCGCGTCGCCGCCAGCAGCGTTAGGGCCGTTCACCACACCGCCCTCGTCGGCAGCCACGATCATGCCGTCGTTGTCTGAAGCGAAGGCCCTGATAAGAGCATCCACATTGTCTTCCACCCAGTGCGCCAGATCGTCTCGGACGGCCTGGGCACTGGGGCGATGGCGGCGTCGAAATCGAAGTGGGGATCCATGTTCTGGAGATGGCTGAAGATGCGAGAAAAGGCGTGCCCGAGCAGGGCGCGGCTCCTCTCCTCCACCAACCTGTCAGCCCTGACCGACCGCGCCTCCAGCTGCGTCACCACGTCAGTGAAGAACTGAAGATTGCCGGCGTAGTTGACTGCGTGCGGCTCGCCAATAGCCGCCTCGCAGATGTTGCCCAAGGCTGCGTTGGCTCTCTCCCAGAGCGTGGTGAGCATGGGGTCGTGCTCATGCTCCAGGGTCCACCGCTGACGTATCTTGTCCGCATTCTGGCGCGCAACGACCTCAGCCTCCTCCACCCGCTGGCGGAGAAGGAGCACCTCGGCCTGGGAGGTGGTTAACTCACCTTGCGCCACCTCAAGGGCGGCCCGGAAAGCATCGGCCCGCCGCGTCTCCTCCTCCAGCTTGGCCCACAAGGCAGCAGTCCTGCCTTCAGCCTCGGCCCGGATCAACCCCAGCTTCTCTTCGAACTCGTGCTCGAGGTTCAAATGCGCCATCGCCACCCGACGTCCGACCTCCTCCAGGACACGGGCTTCCTGTGCAGCGACATCATCCTCCGCCTGCGTCACCAAGCGCTCCCTCGTATCCAGACGCTCGTACTCGCGGGTACGTTCGGCGGCTTCCAGCGTCAGCGCCTCCTCACGCTTCTGGAGCTCTGCTGAGTCGCCAGAGGCCACCTTCATCGACGCGAGGGTTGCCTCGCGCAGCTCCACCTGCTCCTCCAGTGAGTGGCACCAGGCCAGGAGCTCCCGAGCCCGCTCCTCCGCCGCAGTTCGCCGCCGGTTAGCTTCCCGGGCCTCCTCGGTGGCCCAAGATCGGGCCTCCCAAGAGGCCACCAGCGACACATTGGCCTCTGCGTCGTCAAGATCGCGTTGACGACGCGCAAGGGCGATGGCACCCTCCAGCTCGCGCCTCTCTGCAGCCAGGCGCAGGCCCTCGGCCTCAAGGCGCGCGTCTTCATCAGCAAGCTCCTCACCAAGCAGGCTTACCGCGTCACCCGCCCTTCGAAGGAATCCTTGGTGGAGAGCGCGACGCTCCCGAGCGCGCTCGAGCACGTCTTCCACACCATCATCTGCCCCAAGCAAGCGTCGGGGGCCACGAATCAGCACTCCCCCTTCGGGCAGGGGACTGGGGGCTGGCACCCTCGCGACGGCCAGGCACGCCATGCCAGAAGCCCGACCTGGAGCCAGCCCATCCCCAGGTGAAGAGCGCAGGAAGCACCTCAGCCAATCGCAGTCCACGACCAGGCGAGAAGCCCACGGCAGGCTGGCTATGCCACGAGAAGGCCCGCGAAGGAGGATCGCGAGGTGCGCGGGGCCACGATGCGCCTCGGGATGGTTCGCCTCTCCGATCGCCCTCACCACAAGGGCTCTGCTGCTAGGAGCGCTTGAGGACGGTGGAGGGGGCGAAGCCAAGGGGGACGGCACCTCAGCCGTCTCCGCGAGCTCGGCTGGAAGGGGCCTGTGGAGCAAGGGTCAGTAAAAGCAACAGAAGGATCGGGAGCTGGGAAAGGAGAAGGCTTACTCATCAGTGGCGAAGTACTTCCTACGCTTCAGCAGGCGACAAGGGTAATCGTCGCCCAGGGCCTCCCTTCTCTTCCGGAGGGCCTTAAAGTCCATGCGAAAGCGGCCCAAGAGTTGGGCGCAGGGATCAACCTGCAACGAAGACGGAGCGTCAAGGCGATCTGCGTCAGAGGCGCCCGCCTGATGCGCGCTGCCAATCGCCTCGCCAAGAGAAGCAGCTGGAGCCTTAGGGGCCTCATTCACAGGCGCTGAGGGCAGCTGCTTGCCACCCTCAGCCTCAGCGGCACGGGCCCCAAGAGCTGCTCCCTCATGAGCATCGCCCTGCGCTGTCACCCCGCCGGGAGCCCCCTCGGCCTCTGGTGCCTCATGCCTCCCTGCTCCGCCGCTTGAGGAAGAGTCACCGTGGCCGACTAGAAGGGCAGTCATCATCACTGGGTTCTCGCGAGGTCCCTGGAGGCCGGCGGGGCGCGACCCCCACTCATGAAAGATAGGCATCTGCTTCACAAAATCGCCCCTGCTCTGGCAGAGGTACAGCAAGGCCCCTCCCTGCTGGATGTTGCCAGGGTTGGGGTCCCTAGTCAGGGTCAAGAGCGCTGTCCTCAGCACTTCAGGCGTCAGGTCCTCTTCCTGGAGCCTCATACGATCATCGCGCCCGCTGAAGGCCCACATCCGGCGGGAGTGGCGTTGGAGAGGAGCAACGCGGCGTAGCAGGAACTCCTTCACCACCTTGGGCGCTGTCATGCCAAGCGACCTCAAGAACGCGAAGCGGTGCCAGACGAAGACGAGCCGGGGGCTCTCAAGCGTCTCCTGGCCCCAGCCCGAATTGGGGACAGCAGGCGAAGTTGGCTCCGATAGCAGGGGGCTGGGCACCCCTGCATCCACATCAGCCACCGCTCGCGGAACCCAGCCACGGGCAGAGGGAGCTTGAAGTTAATCCCAGAGGTCGCTGTCTCAGACGCGGCAAGGAAGCTCACGCACGCCCAGCATTGGGTAGGGTCGACAAGGCGCAGCGAGAAGAAGTGGCGCAGCAAGGCAACCGAAGGAAGGATGCCCATCATAGCCTCGCAAACAAAGGCGAAGACCGAAAGGAGGGTGATGGATTCAGGACCCAGATGCATCATGTGGATCTGATAGTGGGAAAGCACGGCATTGAAGAAATCAGAAAAGGGAGGAACCAGACCCGCCCACAGGGCGTCATCGAAACACGGGACCTCGGTGACTATCCTGTCGATGGAGAAGTGGGACGCGGGCCAGGCCATCGTCCTCCCGCATTCGTTGAAGATAGTGGCCAGAGCCGAGCTGACCTTGCCCAAGCCCTCGGCGGGGGCCGCGAACGGCGGCGGGCAAGGCGGAGGCATGGGTTTCTTCCCTCTTCCCTTCTTCGTCGGAGCCATGGCGATGGGAAGGGGGGAGTTCGAGATTGGGTTGGGCGCCAGGCGGGCGCCAGCCCGCGCAGCGTACTCCTTTCCTCTTTGGTGCAAAGGGAGCAAGCGCAGCCGCGGAGTACCGAGGCATCAGGCAAAGGTTACCATTTCGGTGCAACAAGACCAAGACCAGGAGGACTGCAAGACGGAGGTCATCGTGGAGCCCAAGACGGCGTCACCACCAGAGCTTTGTGCAGGTGAAGACTACTTTTGTCAGGATAGCTGGTACTAGCTGTCCCCCTTCAAATTAGCCCGCCATTGTTGGCTCCCTTCCCGCTCGATATTTGGGAAGAGGACCAGGGCCTCTATAAATAGGACCAGCCACCCACAGGGTAGGAGGGAGAGGCGAAGGACGAAGAAGAGAAGATCGAAATCAGAGAGAGAGAGAAGGGTGACTGAACTCCTCCTAGCAGTTCGTCCCCCCCAGCCAAGAACAGACCCTCGCGTGGTTGTTCTTCCTTGTATTGTTCATCATCATCAGCCCAAGAGGCAATCCACCACACCACACACTGGAGTAGGGTATTACACCACAATGGTGGCCCGAACTAGTATAAACCCTGTGTCTCTTGTGTCGTTCTTCCCATAGCTTAGATCTTGGCGAGGCGGAGGGGTGCAGGTAGGTAGGAGGCGAAATCTCCGTGCGCACCCCAGTGTTCGAACCTCAAGGGTCTGCCGGAACCCGAAATCCGACAAATCTTGAATGCCTAACATAATTAAAGCAATTTACCATGCTGTTTTGTAGGACTCTCAAAATAATCTAAGTGAAGCATGAGAGAACAATGGTTTCTATAAAACAAATCCACCAACGTGCTCTAAAAGATATAAGTGAAGCACTAGAGCAAAAACTATATAACTCAAAAGATATAAGTGAAGCACATAGAGTATTCTAACAATTTCCGAATCATGTGTGTCTCTCTCAAAAGGTGTGTACAGTAAGGATGATTGTGGAAAACTAACAAATAAAAAATCAAATAATACAAGATGCTCCAAGCAAAACATATATCATGTGGTAAATAAAAATATAGCTCCAAGTAAAGTTACCGATGGAAGTAAACGAAAGAGGGGATGCCTTCCGGGGCATCCCCAAGCTTTGGCTTTTAGGTGTCCTTAGATTATCTTGGGGGTGCCATGGGCATCCCCAAGCTTAGGCTCTTGCCACTCCTTGTTCCATAATTCATCAAATCTTTACCCAAAACTTGAAAACTTCACAACACAAAACTTAAAGTAGAAAATCTCGTGAGCTCCGTTAGCGAAAGAAAACAAAACACCACTTCAAGGTACTGTAATGAACTCATTATTTATTTATATTTGTGTTAAACCTACTGTATTCCAACTTCTCTATGGTTCATAAACTATTTTACTATCCATTGATTCATTAAAATAAGCAAACAACACACGAAAAACAGAATCTGTCAAAAAACAGAACAGTCTGTAGTAATCTGTATCTAACGCAAGATCTGTAACCCCAAAAATTCTAAAATAAATTTCTGGACGTGAGGAATTTATATATTAATCATCTGCAAAAAGAATTAACTAAATATCAATTTCCAAATAAAAATTACAGCAATTATCGTGAGCGCTAAAGTTTCTGTTTTTTACAGCAAGATTAAAAAGACTTTCCCCAAGCCTTCCCAACGGTTCTACTTGGCACAAACACTAATTAAACACAAAAACACAACCAAAACAGAGGATATATAAATTATTTATTACTAAACAGGAGCAAAAAGCAAGGAATAAAAATAAAATTGGGTTGCCTCCCAACAAGCGCTATCGTTTAACGCCCCTAGCTAGGCATAAAAGCGAAGATAGATCTAGGTATTGCCATCTATGGTAGGCAATCCATAAGTGGCTCTCATAATAGATTCATATGGTAATTTAATTTTATTTCTAGGGAAGTGTTCCATGCCTTTCCTTAACAGAAATTGGAATCTAATATTCCTTTCCTTCATATCAATAATTGCACCAATCGTTCTAAGGAGAGGTCTACCAAGAATAATAGAACATGAAGGATTGCAATCTATGTCAAGAACAATAAAATCTAGGGGCACATAATTCCTATTTGCAACAATAAGAACATCATTAATTCTTCCCATATGTTTCTTGATAGTGGAATGCGCAAGGTGCAAGTTTAAAGAGCAATCATCAAAATCACGGAAACCTAGCAAATCACACAAAGTCTTAGGAATCGTGGAAACACTAGCACCCAAATCACACAAAGCATATCACTCATGATATTTAATTTTAATTTTAATAGTATGTTCCCACTCATCATAAAGTTTTCCTGGGATAGAAACTTCCAACTCAAGTTTTTCTTCATAAGATTGCATCAAAGCATCAACGATATGTTTGGTAAAGGCTTTATTTTGACTATAAGCATGAGGAGAATTTAGCACGGATTGCAACAAGTAAATACAATCTATCCAAGAGCAATTATCATAATTAAATTCCTTGAAATCGAAAATAGTGGGTTCATCAATATTTAAAGTTTTGACTTCTTCAATCCCACTTTTAACAATTTTAGCATCAAGATCTAAAGACTCCGAATTTTTGGAACGCCTTCTAGGTAAAGGTGGATCATATTCAGTCCCATCATTATCAAGATTTATATTACAAAACAAAGATTTAATAGGGGATACATCAATAACTTTTAGATCTTCATCTTTGCTATCATGGAAACTAGAAGAACACGCTTTTATAAAGCAATCTTTCTTAGCACGCATCCTAGCGGTTCTTTCTTTGCACTCATCAATGGAAATTCTCATAGTTTTGAGAGAATAATTGATATCATGCTTAGGTGTAATAGATCTAAGTTTCAAAGAATCAACATCAAGAGAAATTCTATCAACGTTCCTGGCCAACTCATCAATCTTAAGCAATTTTTCTTCAATCAAAGCATTGAAATTCTTTTGCGAAGTAATAAATTCTTTAATATTTGATTCAAAATCAGAGGGCATCTTATTAAAATTTCCATAAGAATTGTTGTAGGAGTTACCATAATTATTAGAGGAATTACTAGGATACGGCCTAGGATTAAAGTTTCCTTTATACACGTTGTTACCAAAATTATTCCTACCAACAAAATTCACATCCAAAGATTCATTACTATTCTCAATCAAAGTAGACAAAGGCATATCATTAGGATCAGAAGAAACACTTTTATTAGCAAATAATTTCATAAGTTCATCCATCTTTCCACTCAAAACATTAATTTCTTCTATCGCACACACTTTCTTATTAGTAGATCTTTCGGTGTGCCATTGAGAATAATTAACCATAATATTATCTAGGAGTTTAGTAGCTTCTCCTAAAGTGATTTCCATAAAAGTGCCTCCCACGGCCGAATCTAAAAGGTTTCTAGAAGAAAATTTCAATCCGGCATAATTTTTTGTATAATCATCCATAAATTCAAACCATGTGTAGGGCAATTACGTATCATTAATTTCATCCTCTCCCAAGCTTGTGCAACATGTTCATGATCAAGTTGCTTAAAATTCATAATATCGTTTCTAAGAGAGATGATCTTAGCAGGAGGAAAATACTTAGAGATAAAAGCATCATTGCACTTATTCCATGAATCAATACTATTTTTAGGCAAAGACGAAAACCAAGCTTTAGCATGATCTCTAAGCGAAAAAAGAAATAGCTTCAATTTAACAATACCATTGTCCACATCTTTCTTCTTTTGCATATCACACAAATCAACAAAGTTGTTTAGATGGGTAGCGGCATCTTCACTAGGAAGGCCGGAAAACGGATCTTTCGTGACAAGATTCAACAAAGCAGCATTAATTTCACAAGATTCAACATCGGTAAGAGGAGCAATCGGAGTGCTAATAAAATCATTGTTGTTGGTATTAGTAAAGTCACACAATTTGGTATTATCTTGAGCCATCGTGACAAGCAAGCAATCCAACACACAAGCAAACAAGAGACGGGCAAAAAAAGGTGAATAGAGAAAGAGGAGGAGGAGGGAGAGAGAGAGAGGGCGAATAAAATGGCAAGGGTGAAGTGGGGGGAGAGGAAAACGAGAGGCAAATGGCAAATAATGTAATGCGGGAGATAAGGGTTTGTGATGGGTACTTGGTATGTTGACTTTTGCGTAGACTCCCCAGCAATGACGCCAGAAATCGCTCGTTGTCGGGAGTCCAAATCTTGACTTGACCTTGCGTAAGCCTCCCCGGCAACGGCGCCAGAAATCCTTCTTGCTACCTCTTGAGCACTACGTTGGTTTCCCCTTGAATAGGAAAGGGTGATGCAGCAGAGCAGCGTAAGTATTTCCCTTAGTTTTTTAGAACCAAGGTATCAATCCAGTAGGAGGCCACGCACGAGCCCCTCGCACCTACACAAACAAATAAACTCCTCGCAACCAACACAATAAAGGGGTTGTCAATCCCTTCACGGTCACTTACGAGAGTGAGATCTGATAGATATGATAAGATAATATTTTTGGTATTTTATGATAAAGAGAAATAAAGATGCAATTAAAATAAATGGCAAAGGAAGTAACTAAGTATTTGAAGATTAATATGATGGAAAATAGACCCGGGGGGCATAGGTTTCACTAGTGGCTTCTCTCGAGAGCATAAGTATTACGGTGGGTGAACAAATTACTGTTGAGCAATTGACAGAATTGAGCATACTTATGAGAATATCTAGGTGTAGGATCGAAAGTATGTCTAGAGGGGGGTGATTAGACTACTTGACCAAATAAAAATCTAGCCTTTTCCCAATTTTAGTTCTTGGCAGATTTTAGCAACTTAGCACAAACAAGTAATCAACCTACACATGCAATTCTAAGAGTATAGCAGCAGAATGTAAAATAATTGCATATGAGGGTAATGGGAGGAGTTTGAGGGAGCAAACGTAATGTTGGCACGGAGATTTTTGGCGTGGTTCCGATAGGTGGTGCTATCGTACATCCACGTTGATGGAGACTTCAACCCACGAAGGGTAACGGTTGCGCGAGTCCACGGAGGGCTCCACCCACGAAGGTTCCACGAAGAAGCAACCTTGTCTATCCCACCATGGTCGTCGCCCACGAAGGACTTGCCCTTACAAATTCCTTGGTTCAACTCCACAATATTGTCGGAGGCTCCCAAGTGACACCTAGCCAATATAGGAGACACCACTCTCCAAGAAGTAACAAATGGTGTGTTGATGGTGAACTCCTTACTCTTGTGCTTCAAATGATAGTTTCCCTAACACTCAACTCTCTCTAATAGCATTGGATTTGGTAGAAAGAAGATTTGAGCGGAAAGCAACTTGGGGAAGGCTAGAGATAAAGATTTAAGTGGTTGGACTGGAATATCTTGACCTCAACACAAGTGTAGGTGGTTCTCTCTCAGAAAATATGTATTGGAAGTGTAGGCATGTTCTGATGGCTCTCTCCACAAATGAAGAGTGGGTGGAGGGGTATTTATAGCCTCCACACAAAATCTAACCGTTACACACAAATCACCAAACTCGGTGGGACCGAATCATGAAACTTGGTCAGACCGATTTAGTTCAAAATGTGAACATTAGTATTCTCGGTGGGACCGACATGTCAACTCGGTGGGACCGATTTCGTTAGGGTTAGGGCATAACATAATCTCGGTCAGACCGATTACACAAACTCGGTGAGACCAATTTTGGTAATGGACTAACAGAGAGTTGGTCAGGCAAACTCGGTGGGACCCATTCGCTCATCTCGGTTGGGCCAAAGTGTTACGAAAGGGAAACAGAGAGTTTACATTGCAATCTCGGTGGGACCGATCGCTCATCTCGGTTTGACCGAAACGTTACGAAGGGAAACAGAGAGATTACAATCCCTATCGGTGAGACCGAAAAGATTAGGGTTTCTGGCAGTGGCTATGTCAACTGAACTCGGTGGCGCCAGATAGAAAGAATCGGTGGGGCCGAGTTTGACTTTTGGTGTGGGACATATGTGGATATGAGAAAGTAGTGGAAGGTTTTGGAGCATATCACTAAGCATTTTGAGCAAGCACCTCATTAGGCAACACCTCATCCCTTCTTAATAGTATTGGCTTTTCCTATAGACTCAATGTGATCTTGGATCACTAAAATAGAAAATGTAGAGTCTTGTGCTTTGAGCTTGAGCCAATCTTTTATCCTTAGCATTTTGAAGGGTCCACTTTCTAATCCATGCCATGTCAACCATTGAGCTTTCCTGAAACTTGGAATAGCATTAGCTCAATGAGCTATATGTTGTTAGGAATTACCAAAACCACCCAGGGATAGTTGCACTTTTAATCTCCCCCTTTTTGGTAATTGATGACAACATATAGATCAAAGCTTCGACAAATGATAAATAGTATTTGAAAACATCGTCGCTTTGAGAAGTATGTGATAAGCAAGAGCTCCCCCTAAATTTGTGAATTATTTAAAATTTGCTTTTGAATGCAAATGCACAATCGATTGGGATCATGGGTTACTCTTCCATGTCACATACATCTTGGTGGAGCGCTCAAAATGATAGAGATTAAAAGCATGCACTCATCACCAAGCAAGTGAATGATCATATAAGAGATATAAAAGATAGCATCATTCAACCAAACATTAAGGGTAGCAAATGATCAAACACATGATCAACAAGTAGCTCACAAGTAGCTCACACAAGCACACAATAAAGTTTCAAACAAAATAGCAAGATAGATAAAAACCAACACTCTCTCTCGAAGCCTATGATCTATACATTTTTCTCCCCTTTGGAAACAAGTTACCAAAAAGTTCAAAAATGCATAGTGCTAAACAACTCTCAGGCTTGATCTTCGGGAGGTGGTGTAGAGAGAACTCCAAGGACGAAGGCTTCCGATGAAGTAGTTGGAGCTGATGGAGTGGGTGCTGGAGGTGGAACTGGAGCTGTGGCTGCTGGTGCTGACACTGAAGCTCGAGTATCTGTCACAGGCACTGCAGCAGACCTTGGACCTCGTGGCACTCGTTTGAAAGCATCAGTAGTATACTTGCCCTTCCTCTCCTCTGCTTCCTCTTGTAGTTGCTCAACTACAGTTTGGATCTCAGTTACCTTGACATCCAGATCATAGAACTTTTTCTCAACAATCCTCTCCAAAATCTCCTCGTTCTTAGTCAGGGTGGCCAAGCCCTTCTTAATCCTCATGGTGGATTGGATCAAATATCCAAGTTGATCTTGTTTGTATTTCAAGAACACTTGAGATGCCTCTTCAACAGTTGGCATCTTTGCAGCTTTCTCTGCCTTTGCCTTCTCTCTCTTTCTCATGTGCTTGAGCTGAAGATGGTTCATTTTCATCCATCACCAAAGTGTTGTCTTCAAATTCAGGATAGATGGGCAGGTGCTCCTTGTCCAAAAGATATGTGCCGGTGCCCATCTTTGAGTTAATGAGCTCCTGAATTTGTGGAGCATACCCACAACTCCTCTTATGATCAGCATCAGTCATATTGATTGTCTCAATAATCAGGCTCATGACTTTGAACTTCTGTGGGACATCAAATATGTGCAGCAAGTTTATAGCATGTCCTCTGATGATCTTGTGATCACCTGACTTGGGTAGCAGTGTGTGCCTTAATATCTAGTTTATGGTAGGCAAACCAGACAATAGGTAGTGGATAGATCCAAACTTGTGTGTATCCAAGGCAGCATCTGGGATCTCCTTGTACATATTGGCCATAGTGTTGTGGTCTTTCTTTTTCTCTGCATAAACATCCAGGTCATCCTCACTTTCTTTTGGGGCATTGATCAACTGAGCCCATTCATCAACAGACGACTGGTACCTAGTACCCTCAGACATCCAAACAATCTTCCCATCTGGATAAAAGTGGGCAGTCGAGTAGAACTGCATGATCAGCTCATCATTCCACTTGGTGAGCTTTTGTGCAACGAATTCATCAACTCCGCATGCCTTAAAGCTGTCATACACTCCAGGATAGTGATCTTCATTCTTCTGGATGTACTCCTAGTCTACCCATTTCATGTCACACACAATGGGCTTCTTGTCAAGCAACACTGTCTCATAGAAGTCCTGTTGTTCCTTAGTGTGAAACCTGTAGTCCGCAGCAGTTATTCTCCTTATAGCATATGGATCAGACTCTCTCCATAATCTCAATCCTGCATCCTTCCTGATTTTCAGGTTTTCTACGACTGGATGTGCATCATTGTGGTCAGGGATCTTGGGTTTCAGCTTCCTTAGCACTTGAGTTTCATCTTCTTCAGCAGCTTCAGGCACTGGGGCCTTGTTCTTTTCCTCAGTAGAAATGTTTCTAGTGCTTCTCTTGGGCTTCTGAGCTGGAGCAGCTGCCTTGGGAGCAGCTTTGGGCTTAGATGGAGCAGCCCCTGATCTGATTGCATCTCCCATGAGCTTTTGAGATTTGGGTGCTGGTGCAACATCCTCTTCCTCTTCATCATCATCTCTCATAATTGATGATCTGCCAAGCACTCTGGCAGTGGTCTTCTTGACCCTTTACTTCCTTTTCTTGCCTTCTCCAACTGCCTCTTCAGATGGCTTGGAGATTTTAGTAGTGGATGCTCTGGCCTTAGACATGGGGACTCTCTTTGCTGGTGCCTTCTTATGCATCCCTGGCTTGACTATAGCAGCTGAGCCATACTCCTTTTTTAGCACCTTTGTATGTCTAACAGATGGACAGGACTTGGATAATTTCTGCTCGAAGATTCTCAACTGCATATGTCGAGGGGGTTGAAAACTTCATGAACTTTATCAGAGTTGAGTACAGTGGTCCAAAATCAGATGTGCTCTGCCCATGTAGCAGTTGTATGAATTCAATTACAAGACCCCAGTGAACTATGCAAAATCATCTACACTTGTATGGGATGTCGGTCACATATACTAGGTGGATTCATCATGGTGAAGCTGTGAACGTCAATGTTACTGACTATGTGGAAACAGCAGGTCACCATCTTGATCTGTCTGATGCTCAGGTGGAAGAGGAGGAGGAGGTGGCGGTGGCGGAGCCAGTGAGTTTGACCAACATTTAAACCATGCTACGAAATGCTCATGCATTTCATGAACTTTCACCTACAGAAGAAAAATGGTGGGCCCGCATGTTGGAACAATGCAATGTGGCTGTCACCCCTGGTAATAAGCTTTCAGTATTCTCAGCTATGGTCACCTTTCTTTAGGTGAAGACATCTGAGCGGATGACCAACAAATCATTCAATGCAATGTTGGCTGCTTTCCGCAAAGCTTTCTCAGATGCATCTGAGCTGCCACACACCTACAGTAAAATGAAGAATTTCCTTCGCGCAGTTGGAATTGGATATGATATGATTCATGTTTGTAAGAATAATTGTGTTCTGTTACAGAAGGATTATGCCAACTTAAGTGAATGCCCGAAATGCAAATCATCAATATGGAAAGATGGCGATGCTGTGAAGAGGATTCCTCATAATGTTCTGAGACATTTTCCAATTACACCAAGATTGCATAGGTTGTTTCAAGATGCTGAAACAAGAGAGGATGTACTGTGAAATTCTAGGAACCAGGAGTACAGAGATCAGAATGTAATGAGCCATCCATCTCATGGTAGTGAATGGAAAAGCTTCAATTAGGAACAAAAAAAGTTTGCTGCTGACCCGAGAAACATTAGACTTGGCTTAGCTTCAGATGGATTTAACCCATTTGGCCACCAGAGCGCCACATATAGCATGTGGCAAGTGCTTGTTATCCCTTACAACATGCCTCCAAATTTCTGCACCAAAGAATCAAACTACATGATGGCCTTGCTCATCCCAGGTCCAAAAAGTCCTGGAAAGGATTTTGATTTATTCATGGAGCCTCTTGTGGAGGAACTTCAACAGCTATGGAGGGGTGTTCTCAATCGAGACCTATATAGCAGCCACCAGCGGATTTCTTTCTGCGTGCTGTTATAATTTGGTGCATCCATGATTATCCGGCTTTGGGCTCTATGTCAGGGTGAATGACACATGGTTACAATGCATGTGTTCGTTGTGACAGGAATCTGCTGTCATACGCAATACTTACCAAGATCTGTTACATTGGACACCGACGTTTCCTTGCCAAGGACAGGTCGCGTCCTACAAAATACCGAAGACATGTGTTCAATGCAAAGCATGAAAACCATGATGCGCCAAAGAGGCTCACCGCCGATGAGTTGCAAGTGGAATTAGAGAAGGTCAGGCATATTACACCAGGAAACCATCCTGGTAATGGTAGCGGGAAGAGGAAGCATGGCAGGACAGAAGAGCGATTATTGTTTACCCATAGGTCCACTTTGTGGGACTTGGAGTATTGGAAAATTTTGGATCTGTGGCATAATCTTGATGTGATGCACATCGAGAAAAAATATATGTGACAGCATTATCGGCACACTTCTTAATATTGAAGGCAAGACGAAAGATACCTTAACTAGGATTGATTTGATACACCTGGGTATTAGACAGGATTTGCAGGTGCAAGATGAAGGTAAAACACGGGATATGGCACCAGCTGTGTACGTCTTTGACCAAGTAAAAAGAAAAGAATTCTGCAAGATCCTGTCACGTGTGAGATTCCCACATGGATTTGCTTCCAACCCTGAAAGGAGAGTCAGTGCAGATGGAAACAAGGTACAAGGGTTGAAAACTCATGACTGCCACGTCCTACTTCAAAGGGTTTTACCTGTTATCCTTAGATGATTGGGCCGCCCTGACTTATACAGAGCAGTTGCAGAGTTGGGACAATTCTTCAGGGAACTCTGCGGTAGAAATATCAGGGTAGATGCTTTGGAGCATCTTAGAGACAAGATACAAACTATCATATGCGACCTTGAGAACATATAGCCTCCAACCTTCTTTGATGTGATGGTGCATTTGGCTGTTCATCTACCTGATGAGGCACTACTTAGAGGTCCAGTAGAGTATGGTTGGATGTACCCTATTGAAAGGCGGCTAGGCACTTTCAAGGGCTATGTTAGGAACAGAGCTAGACCCGAGGTTTCCATTGGAGAGGCCTACATTTCTACAGAAGCGTTGACATTCTGCTCAAAATACATTGAAACAGCTGATCAGCTTAGCAAAGAGGTGGGTGAAGACAATCCCGGGCTCAATGTTTTCGATTATTCTGTTCGAGTTACAGGGAAGAGTCGACAAGAGGACAAACCTAAAGATTTGGACAAAATGGTTTGGTATGTGTTGAATAACTATCCTGAGATACTACCTTATATCAAGTAAGTGCTAAGTACTACAGCTTATACATCATAATCTACTAAATTTGCAGCACATTCTTATATATTTAGATGTTTGACACAATCACTATGTTGTGCATCATCTACAAAAAGGAGTTATTGCCGCAAAATCCAAGAAACATTGACAAACTGGTTATGGCAGGATTTGCGAAATGGTTCAAGAGCCATGTAAGCTTTTGAATTGCACTATTAGTTTTTTTAATATATTGAGTACATAAGATGATCACCTTGTCTATTTTCTAACCATAGGTTAAGAAGATGCGGGAGGATGGGCAGGCAGTTGATGATGCCCTTTACGCACTAGCAATGGGTCCTGATACTCGGGTAAGACATTGTGAATTTTGCATTGTTGGAGATGTGTGCTACAACACCCTTGCACGTGACAAAGGCAGGAAGACACAAAACAGTGCCTTCATGAGCACGGATACGTATGACAGAGAGACAACTGAAATGTATGCTAACATAACAGACATTGTTTAGTTGCAGTATATCTCCAGTTTCGAGGACCATCGATGTGTGGTTCTGTTGTGTTGTCGTTGGTATAACCTGTTTTCCAGGATCGCAAAACCCAAAGCTGATGATTATTTCCAATCCATCAATGTCAAGGCGGCATACCAGACCAATGAGCCTTTTATTTTCGCAAATCAAGAAACACAGATATTTTTCTTGGAAGGCACATTTGCACGTAGCGATGACTGGAGAGTATTGCAAATGTTTGAGCATAGGAATTCGTTTAATGAAGTTGCACAACAAGATGATGCTTACACTGCTCCTGATGTACAAGATTCCACAGATGTTCATAATATCTTTGAGAACCATCACATCAATGACGTTGGTGAAAAGATTGCATGTCGTGTTGTGGACATACAAGAGTTGATCAAGAAGAAGCCAATGTTCGAGGACATTGAGGATGAATAAGAAGATGACACTCTGGGGAATTACGATTCAGACCGATACACATGGCAAAGATGTTAACGCTGCTACTGCGGATGATTAGATTGCTTTTGTCGTATTTGCCTGTCAGAAGACGTTTTTTATCTACTATGTGAAATTGTGTTTGCTATGACAACTGAAACCTGATGAACGTGTTGTTTAGTATTTTGCTGTGAGAACATCACTTGTTATGTATGTTCATTTGTGTTTGGTGATTGTATGACGACTAAAACATGATGACATTGTTGTTTAGTTGTACTCATATTTGGCTGTGAAACTTTAATTTGATGACATAGTTTGCTGTTGGACTGCAATTTGCTTGACGTCTTTGAATGGGAACAAAGCTGACCCGACAGGGCCTCTACTAATTTATTTATTTATTACCAAAATGGCCTCTACTATTTATTTATTTATGAGCAAAAGGGGGATACCCCCGATTTCCGTTAATAGAAATCATTACATTTTCACAACACTACGCCCACCCCACTACACATGTTTCATTCATTACTAGTTTCAGCAAAGTGCTCATGTCATAGCCACTGAATACATCACGAGTGCTACATACACTACAAATAAAGAGACAATAATCCTACAGAGCATGTCGATTTTGCCCATTATCTTCACAAGCTCTTTCATCTCCTCATTGTTGTCAAGGCCGTTTGGCAGCTATTGCTTGGCCATGATCACAGGAACTGCATCTTTAACCTTGTGCTCTGCATCTTCCTCTTCTACCATTCCTTCAGTTACTTGTCCAACACCCCAACCTGCTGGTATTGGGATTCCTCGGCTAACCAAATAATCAACGTAGTTGCGTTCCCCCACATCAGTAACTTCCCAGAAATACAAATCACACAAATCTTCCCTTTTCTGCATGGATCAAATTGGAAGATCATCAACCAAACTATTAAAAAAATCAGCAACTGAAAGATCACTCGCGCTTATTCACACTTTCATTTTGTTGTCAGAGTAATCGGAAGTCATCATGTCAATCTCATACATGACTTCTCAGTGGCTGGCCCCTTTGCAAAAATTATGAGGTTTCGAAACCAGACTTTGAAGTGGCAATATTAGTTTGAACCTCTCTGATATCCATGTTCAGCGGATCAGCGCGAGCGTTTGCAGCTGATGAGCTGAATTTCATTTATAATATTAGTTTGAACCTTGTAATCTTCTAATTTGAGCCATATAACTCTGGAATTTGAACCTTGAAATATTTCGAGCTTTTGTGGTACAATCATTGAAATGACATCATATGAGACTCGTATATTGGTAGCACTATTTTGACCTTAATATGCAATGGACTTAGATTTATTAACCATTCTCGAATCTATTTACCTTGTCGATCTCATATCACACGATCTGTATAGCTAACTCGACTGTGATCTTCGACATTATTGCACACAGTTGGTTTCTTCAACCATGTGCCCTGTAGAGCACATAATTAATTATCGCACTCGAGTGTCCATAATGACCCTTCTGTGTAACTTTGACCTCATCACCCACGGGTAAAATTATGACCAAAGTCATTGCACACACTTCGTTTTTACAAAGCCTTTTGCCAATAAATGCCCATGATTTGTTCCTCTTCTAGCCGATGCGTGGCCAAACTAGCCGGGCGGGAAGCTTCGCGGTAAACTGCGCGGTAGCATGGGAACAGGCTCATCGATGATACATTTGGCGCCTCTTCGACGTGTGGTCAAATGAAACACGTGTGGTGCGGTGTTGTCAAGAGTGCATTGGAATCCTCCGCTATGAACGCGGTGACAAGACGTGACGATTACAGGTCGGCCGTCCCCCATTTATTACAGCGACCATTTAACCCTTGTGTCTCTTCAACCTTTCGATTGCGCCCCACCATTGCAAGAAGCACACCCACCACGACAAATTCTTAGAGGGTATCCTGTGCGGCTCCAATGGCGCTCCGAGCGGCTGCCGATGACGAGCAGTTCACCATGCATGCCGTGGTGGACACCCACAGAAGGTTCACGTAGCTCTCGGTGGTGTACACCAACAACCCGGTCTGGGTGGAGCACTCCATCCACATCATGGAGTTGTTGCTTGCCGAGGAGAAGTACAAGGTGGTCGGGTTCGACCTCGAGTACACCCGCGCTCGTGCTGGGTCTCGTCCCAAGGTTGCCGTCACCCAGATGTGTGTGCACAACCACTTCCTTGTCTACCACTACTGCCTGGGCACAAGGCCTTACGAGCATTTCGCCAGGATTGTCAACAGCCCCCACTACATGTTTTCTACGGTGGACATCACTAATGATGTAAAGTTTCTCAAGAATTCGGGCATCGCCTGCCAGAATCTTGTCGGCATCCAAGGCCAATACAAGATCTGTGGCAGTAAGGAGCATGAGAAGGACTCACTAGTTCACCTCGCCGAGGCCATCATCGACCCCTACTACAGAGACATGAAGGATTCCTGCAACAAGGACAAGTGTGCCTGGCACTCGGCCTAGATGGAGAAACTTGACAAAGCTCACGTTGTGTACACGGCAAAGGAGGCGTACACGAGCTACGTCATGTACAGGCGGATCATTGACATGAGGAAGTGCCTCCTTCCCCAAAACGGCCAGGGATCCAGCCAGAAGTAGAGTAATGGCAAGCGTCGTCGCAACAATAAGTAGATGATTAGATCCTCGTTTCTCCTAGTTTGGTATGCATGTAATTGCTTACTTTGGTGTTTGGAAATGTTATGTGTGTAGTCACTTGTGTAATTTTATGCTTAATTTGGTTTTGCAATGCTGTCTTTTTAAGTATATATGTTGATGCTTTGTAGACAGAGCAAATCACATTGCACACAAACTAAACAATGGAATCCGTCGGTGATGATTTCATCAATCACTGGCAATTGTATACCAGCAATCATTTGCTCACAACACACATGGCTTGTTAACAGGAATCGTCTGTGTTGTTATCGGTCTTCCCACACATTTCCGATACAGACATGTTCGCCGCGTATCACACACATCTTGTTAAGCTGAACCGTTTCTGTTCTCTTGGCTCAACACAAACAATTCATCCGAGTGAACTATATGCCATATATCGCACACACCTTCATCTGGCTGCCCATTTCTGTTGTTCCGCCTCATCACAAACAGTTTATCCAAGTGAACTGTATGTCGTATATCGTACACGCCTTCATCTGGCTGCCCATTTCTTTTGTTCCGCCTCATCGTAAATAGTTCATTGAACTGAACCGTATGCCCCTCATTGCACACGCAATTAAAATCTGAACCGTGTTTGATGTATCCTTCATCGCAAACATTTTGCATCTTTTTTGAAGGTTATTTTACATCAACATTTGCGATTAATGCATCGCACACAGTTTCGTCAAAGGGTCTCTGATCGTAGTGTCACGTTAGCAACATCCTGTAGTAGTGTATTTCTCAAATGAATTTGATTCCTTTTGTGCAGAACATGGTATAATCCATGAGAGGACGCCTCCCTATTCTCCTCAGTCAAATGGGGTAGCCGAAAGAAAGAACCGTACTCTAACTGATTTGGTTAACGCCATGTTAGACACATCGGGTCTCTCCAAGGCATGGTGGGGGAGGCAATATTGACTACATGTCATGTCCTAAACCGAGTCCCACAGAGAACAAAGAGATAACTCCATTTGAGGAATGGGAGAAGAAAAGGTTAAAGCTCTCTTATCTACAAACCTGGGGTTGTTTGGCGAAAGTCAATGTGCCAATTCCAAAGAAGCGCAAGCTGGGACCGAAAACTGTGGATTGTGTTTTCCTGGGATATGCTTTTCATAGCATTGGTTATAGATTCTTGGTTGTAAAATCTAAGGTATCTGACATGCATGTCGGTACAATCATGGAGTCTAATGATGCGACTTTCTCTGAAGATATCTTTTCCATGAAGGATATGGCTACCTCATCAAATCAAGAGATGTCTAGTTCATCGAATGAGGAATTAGTTACAATTACTGAACCTACCATTTCGATGGAACACTTTAATTCCGTGGAGGAGAACAATGAAGTTCCTACTAGGAGCAAGAGACAGAGGATTGTAAAGTCCTTTGGTGATGATTTTCTTGTGTATCTCATATATGACACTCCCAGTTCTATTTCAGAGGCCTATGCATCTGAGAATGCTGACTACTGGAAGGAAACGGTCCGTAGTGAGATGAGTTCCATCTTGGCAAATGAAACTTGGGAGATAACTGATTGTCCTTATGGGTGCAAAAACCTATAGGGTGCAAATGGGTATTCAAGAAGAAGCTTAGGCCTGATGGTACTATTGAGAAGTTGCTGAAGTCTTTGTATGGACTCAAGCAAGTACCCAAACAGTGGCATGAGAAGTTTGAAAGAACTTTAACTGATGCAGGCTTTGTTGTAAACGAAGCTGATAAATGTGTGTACTATCGCCATGGTGGGGGCGAGGGATTTATCCTTTGCTTGTATGTTGATGACATACTGATTTTTGGAACAAATCTGAATGGTATTAAGGAGGTCAAGGATTTCCTATCTCATTGTTTTGAGATGAAGGATTTAAAAGTGGCTGATGTCATTCTGAACATCAAGTTGTCGAGAGACGATGATGGTGGGATTACATTGCTTCAATCTCACTATGTGGAAAAGATCTTGAGTCGCTTTGGCTACAACGGCTGCAAGCCCTCTCCAACACCATACGACGCTAGCCTGTTGCTTCGAAAGAACTAAAGAATTGCTAGAGATCAATTGAAATATTCTCAGATTATTGGCTCGCTTATGTATTTAGCCAGTGCTACAAGACCCGACTTCTCTTTTTTTGTTAGCAAACTGAGCCGGTTTGTCTCAAAACCAGGAGATGTGCATTGGAAAGCTCTAGAAAGAGTTGTGCATTACTTAAAAGGCACTGCGAGTTATGGAATTCACTACACCGGGTACCCAAAGGTACTAGAAGGGTATAGTGACTCAATCTGGATCTCAGATGCTGATGAGATAAAGGCCATGAGCGGATATGTATTCACTCATGAAGGTGGCACTGTTTCTTGGAAGTCGTGCAAGCAAACCATCTTAACGAGGTCAACAATGGAAGCATAACTCATAGCACTAGATACAACTATGGTCAAAGCAGATTGGCTTTGTCGGCTCTTGAATGACTTGCCGGTAGTTGAGAAACCTGTACCGGGTATCCTTATGAACTGCAACAACCAAACTGTTATTGCAAAAGTGAGCAGCTCAAAGGATAACATGAAGTCATCAAGACATGTTTAGAGAAGGTTAAAGTCTGTCAGGAAAATGAGAAACTCCGGAGTTATTGCGTTGGATTATATCTAAACGTCTAAAAATCCGGCAGATCCTTTTACTAAGGGTCTATCACGTAATGTGATAGATAATGCATCGAAGGAGATGGGTATGAGACCCACAATGTGAGTTGTTCATAGTGGTAACCTAGTCTATGTGATCGGAGATCCTGTGAATTAGATGTGGAAGATAAGCTATTGGTCAACTGAGAGGAGAGTATCCTTACCATTAACAATACCACTCCATGAAGATGCAATACTCTCCTAATCTGCAAGGCAGGTTGATGTATATCTTAATGTGTTCTAAGTGGCTCATTGAAGCAGAGATGTTGTCCTGCAGAACATCTTTTGAAGAACACACCTATATGAGTCTAATTGTTAAACGTCGCAATCTACGAGAGTAGGGTGCTCTCTAGTAAACTCATGAAAGGTCTCGGAGTATGACGCATAAGCTCCACCCGCGGGGAAGACCCACAGTAGCCTAGTATCGGTCAATGCTTTGTGTGAAGCTAGATTCGCAGAAAACTTGCAGTTCAAGGCTCAGTCCACTATTCAAGTTGCTTACTAGTGTAGCATAGAGCTCTAGGTGGAAGTTCAACTTAACAGCCTCCATTGCAGTACCAGTATATAAAACAGTGTTTTGGAACCAAAGGCAATTTTTGTGTGCCTCTGGGATCTGGTGGGGGATTGCTGGAATTTTGTCTATTTTGGGCTAGCCCAATAGTAGTTTCAGAAATTCCTAATAAATCCTAGAGGCCCACACAGCCCATTCGTGCAAGGCAAGAGGTGGAACTAAAGTTTAGTCCCACATTGCTAGTTTGGTGGGAGTTGGACCTCCTTATAAGGGAGGATGTTTCCCCACATGTATGAGCATGAGAACAAGAGGGACATTCACGCGCGCCCCTCCTCTGCCGCCCGCCTCGCCATGCCACGACGTGCCGCGGGTTGCGGGAATGAGCCGATGTCTAAATTTTTGCCACGCACGATTGATATATGAAAGGTCACTCGGAAGTTAAATGTTTTTGCTGTAGTGGATACTGAATACGAACGCTGCACCCTTCGGTTGCTGCCTGTTCATTTCGTCTCCCTCTTTCTCTTCAACTCCCGACGCAGCCTATTCGCCCCCTTCTCTTGTGCCTATAAAATAGAGGTCGCTCCTCTCTAGAGAGACACATCAGAACATCATCTTCCTCTCGCCACCGTTCTTGAGCACTGAGCTACTGCTACGATCTTCCCCATCCCGGCTTGTGGCGTGCAACGCAGGTCGGGACAGTAGGCCTCCGAAACCCTACCGCTTTGAGTCCTGTACAGGAGAAGGGTGATAAGGTTTTTAGGGAGCGCTCCGTGCGGCTACTGACTTCTTCATTACAGACGCCCCAGACTCCGACGACTACTTCCCCGACGACAACTTCTTCCCGACAACCTCTTCAATGACATGGCTGGCGAGGACACCGACCCTAAGACCAGTGCTTCTGCCACCGTTCCGTATGTCTTCATGTTCTCTCTGTTTAATATCTCGCCTTAGTTTCTTGCTCTACCATTTCTGGTTGTAGCCTCTATTCTACATATGTTCTCTTCTAGTTCATATATGCACATGCCATTTGCTGTCTCATCTTTAGATTACATGACTTGTTTCATCTCAACTATTATAGTCATGTTTTATCTATTATTTCTGTTAATAAAATCATATGGTGGAATGTTCATATTTCCAACATGGGGTCGCTGCTCGGGGGAGTTGGAGGTGCTCAGGGTGGCCCCCGTGTGATTCCTTCTGAGCCAAAATCATCGAATTTTGGGGTGACGTCCTGCCCAAACTGGTCTAGGGAATCATGCTCGGGGAGTCCCGAGAACGGTCCTTGGTGCTTTTTCTTCTTAGCCCAAATCTTTGGTCTTGATGTTGTCAATGATGTGACTTGACAAAGATGTACCTTTAGATCTCGTGGTGCCAGTTTGACCCATTATTGCTAGGGATGGCACCCGCAGAGTTTGGGTACGGGTGGAGCCACCCCATACCCTTACTCGTCATCCAAAAACCTTACACATCACCCGTACCCATACCCGTTGGTGGGTACAATTTTTTCCCATACCCGTTGATAGAGGCAAAGGTGTCCCGATGTTTCGATGAGATGGTGGCTATCGTTTCTGTGGGAGTCGACCTTGACGATCCGACAACGAACGTGCGAGACGTTGCACCTTAGCAATCGCTAAACCAACTTCCGAGGGGTTATTGACCACGCCGGAGCACGATCAACCTGACCACGAGGGTCTGTTTCCTGCGAGCAAACGAAGAACAAGCAAGAAACTGATATTGCAATCTGGATATTGCGAATATAAGATGAAAGCTTTATTGATCAAGGTGGGGTTCTATGACGTCTTGGTCTGGTCGTTGGACACAAACGAAGTACGCGAAGTTGCAGCTATGGCGAACTTTTAATCTAAACAAAACCCAAAGTCAAAACGATGCCCTAAGGTCTGTATATATGGAGGAGAGAGGGGGAATTTCGTGGCCCTTTGGTGGAGGGGTCCGAAACCAACCCTAACTCTTGTTTCCCCACACATACGGACTCTAAAAACAACCTATACTTAAGTACTTCAAAAATACATGGGCCTGGCCCAATAATAAGGTGACGCAGCACCTAAAATAGCCTCTGGATGAAATTTATGAAGCGGCATCTTGTATATTTTGTCCAAGGCTTCATTCACTCATTATGGTGGCTTCAAAGTCCTGGAATCATCACTTGTAACTCCATTCTTGTTCCCCTTGCGCATGCCATCATCTCGATGCTTGAACTTGATCCAAGGTTCATCTTTCTTGTCCAAGCTAGGCCCTTCATTTGTAAGCAAAACAAATGTATCCAATTTTGGCAGCATCATATTCTTATGAACATTAGAATCGTTACCAAGAAACGAAAGTACCTGTTAATTCAATTGGCGTGCGCGAGCTCTAGTAATTGGCCCAGTATGTATAACAACAGGGGCTATGGGTGTAAGAATGGTATTGATGTCCTCATCATCCTCCCCTTCTTGAAATGAAGTCGTCCTCGATGAAAGCTCATCTTCCTCACCCAAATAAGGCTTCAAATCTGCAATGTTAAAAGTTGGACTAACCCCAAAATCTGCAGGCAGCTCAAGTTTATATGCATTATCATTCATTTTCTCTAACACCTTAAAAGGACCATCAGCATATGGCATTAGCTTTGATTTGCACAAATTAGGAAATCTATCCTTACGCAAATGTAACCAAACAAGATCTCCAGGTGCAAACACAACATGTTTTCTACCCTTATCTCCAGCAAGTTTATATTTAGCTCATACGCTCAATGTTTTCCTTAGTTAACTCATGCATTTTTAAAATCAATTCAGCACATTCTTTAGCATCAAAATTAACTTTCTCCGAAGATGGAAGAGGCAACAAATCAATGGGTGCACGAGGTAGGAAACCACACACAATTTCAAAAGGGCACATCTTAGTAGTAGAATTCAATGAACGATTATAAGCAAATTCAATATGAGGCAAGCATTCTTCCCACATTTTCTTATTGTTCTTCAAAACAGCCCTAAGCATAGTAGATAATGTTCTATTGACTACTTCAGTTTGTCCATCAGTTTGGGGGTGACAAGTAGTACTAAAAAGCAGTTTAGTCCCCAACTTAGCCCATAAACATCTCCAAAAGTGGCTAAGAAATTTAGTATCATGATCTGAAACAATAGTATTTGGCACACCATGCAAGCGGATAATTTCATGAAAGAACAAATCAGCAACATTAACAGCATCATCGCTTTTATGACATGGTATAAAGTGTGCCATTTTCGAGAACCTATCCACGACAACAAATATGCTATCCCTCCCCTTCTTTGTTCGAGGTAAACCTAAAACAAAGTCCATAGATATATCCTCCCAAGGAACACTAGGTACAGGCAAAGGCATATATAAACCATGAGGATTGAGTCGTGACTTAGCTTTTTGACATGTAGTACAGCGAGCAACAAAACATTCAACATCCCGTCTCATCTTTGGCCAAAAGAAATGTGTAGCCAGTATATCCTCCGTCTTCTTGACGCCAAAGTGTCCCATTAATCCTCCTCCATGCGCCTCCTGCAACAACAAAAGACGAACGGAGCTAGCTGGAATGCATAGCTTGTTAGCACGAAACACAAATCCATCGTTAAGAACGAACTTGTTCCAAGTTCTCCCTTCCTTACAATTCTGCAATACATCTTTAAATTCAGCATCATGAACATATTGATCTTTGGTGGTCTCCAAACCAAATATTTTAAAGTCAAGTTGTGAAAGCATAGTATAACGACGAGACAATGCATCAACAATAACATTTTCTTTACCCTTCTTGTGTTTAATGGCATAAGGGAAAGTCTCAATGAATTCAACCCATTTAGCATGTCTACGGTTCAGTTTTGCTTGACTTTTAATGTGTTTCAAAGATTCATGATCAGAATGTATAACAAATTCCTTGGGCCATAAATAATGTTGCCATGTTTCTAAGGTTCGAACAAGAGCATATAATTCTTTATCATAAGTAGAATAGTTCAGACTAGGCCCACTCAATTTTTCAGAAAAGTATGCAACAGGTTTGCCATCTTGTAATAACACACCTCCTAATCCAATTCCACTAGCATCACATTCAAGCTCAAAAATCTTATTAAAATCAAGAAGTTGGAGTAAAGGAGCATGTGTCAACTTATCTTTCAATACCATGAAGGCTTCTTTCTGTGCGGTACCCCAAACGAAAGGCACATCCTTCTTTGTAAGCTCATTGAGAGGTGCAGCAATGGTGATGAAATCTCTCACAAAACGCCTATAGAAACCAGTGAGGCCAAGGAAACTCCTCACTTGTGTGACCGTTTTGGGCTGCGGCCAACTCTCAATAGCTTCAATCTTGGTTTTATCAACTTCAATTCCCTGTGGAGTAACAACATAGCCAAGAAAAGATACTCGGTCGGTGCAAAAGGTGCACTTTCCAAGGTTACCAGACAAACGTGCATCACGTAGAGCAATAAAAACAGCACGTAAATGTACCAAATGTTCCTCCAAAGATTTGCTATAAATCAATATGTCATCAAAATATACTACCACAAATTGTCCAATGAAAGCACGTAAAACTTCGTTCATTAATCTCATGAAAGTACTAGGTGCATTAGTTAACCCAAAAGGCATAACAAACCACTCATATAACCCAAACTTAGTTTTAAATGTTGTTTTCCATTCATCTCCTAATTTCATACGAATTTGATGGTATCCACTACGCAAATCAACTTTGGAGAATATTGTAGAGCCACTCAATTCATCAAGCATATCATCTAGCCTAGGAATAGGATGACGATAACGAATAGTAATATTATTAATGCCTCTACAATCAACGCACATACGCGACGTACCATCCTTTTTCGGCACTAACATGATAGGAATAGCACAAGGACTAAGGGATTCGCGTATATAACCTTTGTTGAGCAGTTCTTGTACTTGACGCATAATCTCCTTCGTCTCCTTTGGATTGGTACGGTATGGCGCACGGTTGGGTAATGATGCACCGGAATTAAGTCAATTTGATGCTCAATCCCTCGAACCGGTGGTAATCCCGGTGGCACGTCTTGTGGAAAGACGTCAGCGAACTCCTGCAAAATGTTAGTGACAGCAGGAGGCAAAGAGGAAGGCACGTCCTCGAATGAAAATAATGCCTCTTTGCACACAAAAGCATAGCAAACAGATTTGCTAAAATCTAGATCATCAATATCAGATTTGGTGGCAAGTAAACATGCACTTCTCAATTTAATTTCAGAAGCAACACTAGATGGTTTATTATTAGGCTTCATTTTTTGCTCAAATTCTTTTGCCACAATCTGATTTTCACTCTTATTGTTCTCCTGTTTTGCTTTATTAGCTCTATTAATACCATCTTTCAAAATAGAATCAGGAGTCATAGGAAGCAAAGTAATATTTTTATCCTTATGAACAAGAGTATACTGATTGTTTCTACCATGGTGTACAGAATTTTTATCAAATTGCCATGGTCTACCTAGTAATAAGGAACATGCTTGCATATGTACCACATCACAATCAACATAATCAGCATATGTAGAGATACTAAAATGCACACGAACAGTACGTGTTACCTTAACCTTGCCGCTGTTGTTGAACCATTGGATGTAGTAAGGATGTGGATGTGGTCTTGTGGTGAGAGATAGCTTCTCCACCATCTCCATGCTAGCCAAGTTGTTGCAGCTCCCTCCATCTATGATGACGCGAACAGAACGTTCCTTCACAACTCCCTTTGTATGGAACAAATTATGCCTCTGATTTTGCTCAGCTTGTGTGACCTGCACACTCAAAACACATTGAGCAACTAAACATTCATACCTGTCAGCATCTTCAGGAGCCATGTATTGCGTCTCATGATCAAAATCATCTCTACCGTGTTCTTCACGTGTAATAAGAGCCAAAGTCTCCTCATCATAGTCACTAGCGGACTCATACCCACCATCCTCAGTAGCAATCATCACACGCTGAGATTGGCATTCTCTCGCAAAATGTCCTCTTCCCTTACAACGACGACAAATAATATCACGTGTGTGCCCTGTTGATGCCATGGAAGAAGAAGAGCTCTGCGCAGGCCCGGCAGGTGTGCTCTTGGCAGATAGTGGTGGTTGTGCCTGCTTTCTTGTATCACGACTGGAGGTGGCACCTGATGGAGGTGCTGGTGGAGTGGAAGTAGATGATGCAAGTGGTGTCCATGATGAAGATCGACCTGCAGAAAAGTTAGTTCGCGCCAATGCCTGTCGATCCTGCACTTCACGTTCAGCTTTACAAGCAAGATGGAATAAACGAGTGATATTAGTATACTCCTTATACTCTAGAATGGTTTGAATCTCTCTATTTAATCCACCCATAAAACGTGCAAGCATAGCTTCATTCTCCTCAACAATACCACATCTAATCATGCCAGTTTGTAATTCCTGATAATATTCTTCTACAGAATTTTTTCCTTGTCTTAAACACTGTAATTTTTGAAGTAATTCACGCTGATAATATGGGGGAACCCAACAAGTACGCATAGCAGTTTTCAAAGCAGCCCAAGTAGCTGGAATAGGATATAATCTACAATGTTCAGACCACCAAACACATGCAAATCTAGTGAAAGCACAAACAGCAGCAGGAACACGTCTCTCCTCAGGATATTGTAAACATGTAAATCGTTGTTCAGTTTCTAACTCCCAAGTAAGATATATATCAGGAACATATCTACCCTCAAATGGTGAAATATTCAATTTTAGTTTACGAAGATGGTCATGTACCTCAGGTGGTGGTGCAGCCCTACCGTTGCGATGATATGCATGAGGACGACCTGGTGGTGGTGGTGCTGGTGGTTACACGTAGTTCTGATTTTGGTCAACCTCATCCTCGTAATGGTCCTCCACCTCTGCAGTAGCAGCAGGAGCGGCAGAAGCATCAACAGCGGCACCAAAATTTTGCCTAGGGTCAATGGGAATGTGTTGTGCTTGTCCCACTTGATTTGAAAAGCGACGTTGTTGTTGTTGTTGTTGTTGTTGTAGAGGTGTGTTAGGGGCAGCCGGTGGTGGTAGTGGAAGACGCACGAGCAATTCATTAAACATGTTATCGAGTTTTGTTTCGAATGTCTTCTCCATGCCATCTATCTTCTCCATGGCCTCTTCAAATCTGTTTAGCACATCTTGCACCTGTCCACTCATCATTTGCTGAAATTTATCATGCAACTCCTTATTTGTCAGGTTCTCCCAGTCAGTCTCGTCGGCTTGTGATCCTGCCATGGTTAGCAGCAATAGAAACACACAAGAATATGATCCTACGGACTGCTAACAAGAGGTGGTGGTGGATGTCACAAATCCGTCAAGCAAATCTCAAATTCTTACTAGTTCTTACCCAGCAGCAGGCGGTGATCGGCAACCGTCGTAGTCAAAACTCTCAAAACTTTGATAGAGCGATTACCAGGGAGAGTCAAACGCACGAGTAGATGTATGTGGAGCTGGGAAGACTTATAATATGGTAGCAAAAAGGGTCAGCAATAATCAATTCAGAGATGCAAAGTTGAATAAACGCTCAACGACGGGACTGTGCTGGTCCTAGGCTAGACCGTGCTAGAGACGCGAGCCTAGAACACTAACAAAATCACGGCGCTGCACGTTAACAAGGGAAAATCACACTCTGGAACTTTTTTTTCGCTCTTTTTTTGCGCTCCTCTTTTTTTGCAAAAATCACTATAATGGCGAGTGTCTCAAAACTCTTCCCTCGTCAAACTGACAGGATGGGCACGAAAAAAAATTGACTTTTTTTTTGGAAATCAAGGCAGCGACGACGAAAAAGTGCGACAAAAAATCACTATGATGGCACGTGGCTCAAAAGACTCAGAAAAGCCTAAAAAAGGATAGGAAAAAATATTTTTGCCTGCGAAAATTTTGGCCTAAAAACTGCCCGGGGTCTCCAGACTTTTTTTCCCGAGACCTACTCAGGCAAGGAGACACGAATCGGAAATTAGACGGACCTCGAAAACAAACCTAATATGAAAGGAACTCGAATTGGTAGTGGATATATGATGGTAGGATATGGCAGCGGTGGTGGTATATGGATATAGATTGATGATGATATATGGAGACAGATTGGTGGTGGTATATGGATACGGATCGATGATGATGGTGCAGCGGTGGCGTGACAACTTATGACCAGAACTCGAAACTCTAAAAGACTAGACTCTAAGACCAGCAACTAGACACGACGATGCAACCGCAAATTCAACAAAGCAAAATACTGAAAAGACTATGCAAAGGCTCAGATTGGTTCGGATATGATGAACTAACCCTAATTTTTTTTGGCTTTTTTCGTGGATTATAGGTATGAAGAATAGACTCGATCTAAACTACGAAAAACTGTAAAATCTCACCGATCAACCTGGAAATCTGATACCACTTGATAGAGGCAAAGGTGTCCCGATGTTTCGATGAGATGGTGGCTATCGTTTCTGTGAGAGTCGACCTTGACGATCCGACTACGAACGGGCGAGACGTCGCGCCTTAGCAATCGCTAAACCAACTTCTGAGGGGTCATTGACCACGTCGGAGCACGATCAACCTGACCATAAGGGTCTGTTTCCTGCGAGCAAATAAAGAACAAGCAAGAAACTGAGATTGCAATCTGGATATTGCGAATATAAAATGAAAGCTTTATTGATCAAGGTGGGGTTCTGTGGCGTCTTGGTCTGGTCGTTGGACACAAACGAAGTACGCGAAGTTGCAGCTATGGCGAACTTTTAATCTAAACAAAACCCAAAGTCAAAACGATGCCCTAAGGTCTGTATATATGGAGGAGAGAGGGGGAATTTCGTGGCCCTTTGGTGGAGGGGTCCGAAACCAACCCTAACTCTTGTTTCCCCACACATACGGACTCTAAAAACAACCTATACTTAAGTACTTCAAAAATACATGGGCCTGGCCCAATAATAAGGTGACGCAGCACCTAAAATAGCCTCTGGATGAAATTTATGAAGCGGCATCTTGTATATTTTGTCCAAGGCTTCATTCACTCATTATGGTGGCTTCAAAGTCCTGGAATCATCACTTGTAACTCCGTTCTTGTTCCCCTTGCGCATGCCATCATCTCCATGCTTGAACTTGCTTCAAGGTTCATCTTTCTTGTCCAAGCTAGGCCCTTCATTTGTAAGCAAAACAAATGTATCTAATTTAGACAGCATCATATTCTTATGAACATTAGAATCGTTACCAAGAAATGAAAGTACCTGATAATTCAATTGGCGTACGCGAACTCTAGTAATTGGTCCAGTATGTATACCAACAGGGGCTGTGGGTGTAACAATGGTATTGATGTCCTCATCACCCATCACCCATCAAGATAAATGGGTACCCGCGGGTAAAATTGCCCAGATTTACAAGACATCAATTTGAACATTACATAGTCATAAACAACAACTTATAATAATAATAATAATTTATAAACAACAACACATCATGACAGCAATGCATACTCGTTCGTGGGCTAACTATTGTGGTGAGGTGGCCTAACATGAATGCATGATCGGGGCTTTTTAGGGCTGCGGGATTTATGTACATATAATATATTTAATATGTAAATAAATAATATGTAAGGTCTATTTGTCAGAATATATGCGGGTACATTGATACATGAGTATGGGTTATACTAAACCATACCCGTACCCACTATACCCAATAGGTGTGAAATTTTCCTATTTACGTATTCATGGGTATTTTTTTTATCCATACCCTTGCCCTAATAGGGTTTTTACCCGCAGAGTACACGCGTAATAGGTACCCATTGCCATCCCTAGTTATTGCAGGCTCGGGGCACGCTATTCATGTGATACTACATGTTTGAGACAATTACTGTTAAAGAAAACAATATTTTATGCTCTGTTGCAACACATGGATAATTTTCTAGTCATTTTTTGCGGGATAATTTTCTAGTCATTATAAATGTTATTATGTTTATTATTGTTTTATCTCATTGCACGGGAACTTTTTTTAAGACTGCAATTTTTCTAACAGCAACATTGCACGGGCATACCATCTTACATTTACGAAGCCACCGTAAACTTCTCGTTGTCAATGAAAACGTCTCTCGAAGATGCTCACACGGGTAGTACATGTGTGTGCCTCCACAGGGAATATGCGTATACGCATATATACTAGCAGTTGGGGCGCCACCCCGTGGCGCCTCCTCAGAGGGAGCTTGTGCGGCGCCAGGTTGTAGGCACCCTTTTCATTGCTTTTGGATATGATTCGTAGCACATGTGTCCTGATGCCACTCATGTCTTAGTAGAGATGACCAATTATAGTCAATGTGTGTCTAACTACCTTAGATCCACTAATTAATGCAGAAACAAACAAAAAGTGGCGATTACAAGTAGGGGAACATGTATTTAGAGCACAACTACAAACTGCTAGCATAGTATTCAAAGCTTTGTTTAATGATGCTGAAAGAAAGCCAGTTCTGGGGCACACCAGAAGGCTCAACAACTTCAATTGGAAGAACACTACTCAGACCCTTCACTTTTCCCTCAGTACCAAATGCTCTGATCACTGCCATGTTTTTTTCTTGGATGTTCAGAAAAACCAACAAGACTTTAGGGATAGGCTCCAAGCCAACATTTTTAACCTAAAATAATAGGTCTATATAAGTAACAGCAGCAATTCGACATAACAAATACGCATGTACAAAGCATATCCAATATAGGATACCACTTGCAGGAAACATGTGCACTTCACAACAGAATGGTTAGGATTTTAGAACTATAGAGACCCTATTACAGATAGTCTGATACAGTGACACCTATTTTACATATTTGCAGAAACTGGCACAATTTTGCAAGGCGCGGGACTATACATCCTGACAAAAAGATTTTGGATACAGGTGATCATTGAAGCAGTGACCACTAGCATGAACTAACGAAGTTCTCAGATAATCTTCTAAAAAAACAAAGTTCCCAGATTCATGAAATGCTAACCGCATGAACACATCACAGCATGTCAATTAAGCAAAACATATAACATACAAAAGCATTACGGCTTGTGCAGGTTAACAGGTGGGACAGTAAGCGGCACGATTTAAACATAATTTCCACTACAGGAGGAAAGAGCAAAAAAAACATACCTTGAGCGAGGTGAGGACGCAGACGCTGTGCGGAGTCAAATCAACCTGCCACGCGAGAGAAAGAGAAGCCTCAATGACAGACCCAGGTGCTGCCCAGACCCCCAACTCTCATCCGATTTTCTCACATCTGACCTCGAGAAACCACTCGATTTGGGCCTAATTTAATATATGAAACTGACCAGACCGACAGATGGTCCTATCCGAATAAGAGAGGCATTGATCGGCAGTGGATGGTGTGGTGCACCTGTTCAAAAAACGCCAAACCCCAGATGGAGCAACCAGACACCACAACCACGAGCTGGTCGCTCCCCTCAGCAGTGTAAAATTTATTGGCCACGCATGGGACAATGGCCATGGTCGATGGGTCATCTGATGTTGGAGTGAGGAAGGACAGGTGCACGGACGGTGGTGTGCTCGCAGCCACTTCCACTTTGTACCGTTGATTATAGGAATTAAAACATTCTCCTTCAGTTGTTGATCTTCTAAGAGAACCTGCTCATCAAATAGAAGCCAAACTTTTGATTTTAGTAACTCGTGAGATCATGAAATTATAACTCTGCAATTCATCAAGTTCTATATGAACCATACGTTAGTAACTATGCAGCGATGTGTACTTCAAAACCATAAGCATTAGACTGTAGATGCAAATTGAAATGGTAAGTACGTTTCATTCTAATACCAACACATCAAAAGTGAGTCTACTAATGCCGAAAACACATTTTAGAAAATCAACAATTGTTTAAATATTATGGCAGCAAGCAAGTAGCGACCCTTGCAAGAAATTTGACAAACACTTCATCTCCATGGCTCCATCACACCAGTCCAGTCAAGGGACGAGCACCTATGCCAGTAGACCGAACGTCCATCCCATACGACACCAATGATCCTCCACCAGAGACCTTTATCACTCTGAATCCATACTCAACTCGATGTCATCTCTTTGGAACTTTGTTTCAGCAAACACATCTATCCTTTATAGAAATAGATATATCATCTCATAGTAAACATGGAGAAAAGAGAAGATCTACTGACGCTACAACGAAAGGCATGGATACTGAAACAGTAGGAAAAATTTCTTTGTCAAATCAACAAAATGTCGTATTCCCAATAAAATTGCAATGTCTACAGTAAGCGTGATAATTTCATAGAAGTCAGGAACATCCACATAAAAAGAAAAGCAAAATGGATGAAGATCAGGGAGGAATCTCCCACAATCCAGAAACTACTAATAATATTTGGTAAGAATTAATCCTACGCTAGCATTGTTTGGAGCATGGAGGTAAGGTGGTTTTGTTCAATGTATCCTAGTAAGAAATCAATGATCAGGATATATGTTCCACTTTTAATGACTAAACTGTTTTCCTAATAATAATAAATGTTCAAATTGTTCATTTTCTATGACACTATTTGAGTATTATCCCAGGAGATGATTAGCTGGGAGCACACTACCTGCAGCATGCATGTTCTAGTCTCCTATATGTGAACCAGCAGTACAAACTCATTATCTGCGCATGGAAGCTGACTTTCAAGTACATTAATTTCCCTGGAGGATTGTTATTCATACCAAAACATATTCTTAGTGATGAGCGGATGTCATATAATAGTTTTTTAGCTATTACTGCAGGATTGATGAATGCTCATTATCTGGTAAGTTAATAGTGACCTACATATTCAATATATGTTCTCCTTGCTGAATAATTCTTATCTTCAAAAATTCTTCAATTGCAGGATATAGCTTCACCATATCTTCGATAAGAAAAACATGCAGCTCTGCACCAAATTCAACCCCAGTGGGTCCACCACCAATAATCACAAAGTGAAGGATCTTCCTTTTCTCCTCTTCGCTTATGTTAGGAAGTGATGCTTTTTCAAAGCAGTCATCACACCCTTTTGAATCTTTTGGGCATCCTTCACTTACTTGCATAAGTTGCATTACCTGCCTCGTTTTGGAGCTAGAAGAAGTTTGTAGCTCTTGATTATAAGAATTGAAATAGTCACCTTCAGCTGTCGATTTTCTAAGACAACCTGCTCGTCAAATAGAGGCCAAACTTTTGAATTAAGTATGTTATGAAATCATGAAACTATAACTCTGCAATTCATCAAGTTTTGTATGAGTCATATGTTAATAACTGTGCAGTGATACGTACTTCAAGACCAAAAGCATTAGATGTACTTCAAAACCATAAGCATCAGAGTGTAGATGCAAACTGAAATTGCAAGTCTGTTTCATTCTAATACCAAATCATCAAAGTGGTAGGTTCCCTTGTCAAAAACACATTAAAAATAACCACTTCATAGCTGAAAGGAATACCAAATAACATTCTAGAACATCATCAGTAGTTTAAATATTATGACAATAAGCAAATATAATCCTATAAAATCCTAATCACCCTTGCATTCAATTTGATGAACAGTTGAACTTCATGAATCGATCACCTGTAAATTCAATTTTAGATGTAAAGGAAGAGAGGTGTTCTCCAGGTTCTTCTTCCGCAGAGCCTCCAATCTATAAAATTGGAAGTTTGAAAGACATCAGAAAATCACCACATGAGTTGAAAACAAAAGAGAGCACATGCATAGCTTGAACGAAGGTGACCGGACAGACTATTCGTTCATCAGACGCCTCATCGCCGCATTGGGTAGACCAAATCTTCCTCGCGTTCTCCATGGTCCACATTGCCAACAGCAGGATATGGGAGATGACAGTGGGGTTCTGCCGACAGCTGGCCGCTCATCATCCCCATTCCCCAAGGCCTCCTCCAACCTCCAGGGGTCTGGTCGGCCAGCTCCAGCGCCATTCACAAGCAATCAGTAGCAAGCATTTAGAACAGAACATGGCCCAAACAAATATTAATTAATGAGAAAAGAAAAGAGGGTTAACAAAAGGAGGATTAAACAAAAGGAGGGCTATACCTGCAGATCCGTAGCTATTGTAGGAAGGCGACGACGAGCACAAATTGGACGCGGGCATGTATGGGATTTCAAGGAACAGAGACAGCAACAATCCTGCGATAAAGTCCCACACAAATCAATGGGAACATGAAAACCTAGCACTAAAGGAGAACAATATAGGGAGGGGAATGGATCACCTGGCCGTCGTCGGAGTGGTTGCGCGAAGGAGTACGAGCGTCACCGCCGGCCTGTCTCCCTGGGCCTCCTCGCCGCCGAAGGACACTCCGACAGCAGTGGCCGTTTCGTCGCGTGCGCGTAGCAGGGGCTGGCGCGCGCGGGATCGGGAACTGGCGACGGGCCCCATGTCTACCTGGGCCTCCTTGCTACCGAGGGCCGCTCCGGCAGCGGCGACTGTTTCGCCCCGTGCACGAAGTAGGGCTGGACGCACGGGATAGGAGCCGGCGGCGGCGCGAGAACTCCAACCGTCGCGGGTCTGCAAGCGCCGCGTTGCCTGCTCGATCTGGGGCCTAGGTGAGGGGAGGATGATGGTGGTGTGCAGCGGCGGTGGGGGTCTCTCTCCGTGTAGCCGCTCTGTGCGATAGGGGAAGGACGAGAGAAGGGCGCCTCGGGAAAGGGATTTGCTGGCTTCTATGCGAAGGCAACTTTTTCTCACCCAATCGCTAGGTTAGGACGTGGCATCAGCGAGAGGGTTCCCAGGGGTCGCGGCGGCTGCGGGGAGGTCGCAGGCGGTGGCGGCGGTCGTGGCGGCTGCGGGGAGGTCGCAGGTGGTGGCGGCGGTGGTAGGAAGGAAAGGGAGAGGGAGAGGAATCGGTGGATGTGGAACGAATCTGGGGCTGGTGGGGGCGTGGGGTTGGCGCTCTTTCCCCTTTTTTTTCTCTCTCGACGGCTCAACGCTGATAGCGCGAGACCTCCGCTCCTTCCGTTGGCTGCGCCGCACAGTACGCCCCCGCTCACGTGGCACACGCGAACAACCCTCCTTCCTTAATGCACATCTTATTGTTTTGAATGAGGGCCTGTATTGTGTCAAAGAAACATTGCACATGCATCTTACAACGAACTACTCCCTCCGTCTCATTATATGAGACGTTTTTGCAAACATCTTATGGGACCGAGGGGGCAGTAGACTGAAGCTTGCCCATTTTATCGTTTCAAACTTGCCTCACCAGCACCAACAACGTCACAACTCAGAACGTCTCTCTCGACGAAAACTATTTGAGAACCAGCTTCAAACTCCTCCTGCAATCCACCCCCAAAATCCCCTCCCCTCCCCTGCAATCCCAGTATCCCACAACAAATTCGATCAGCATCGATCCCGATTCGTCCCAAACCCTGCCTGCCCCCCACCCCGCGCCAATCCCACCCACATTGCTCGTCTCACCCCCAGATCTGGGCTCCAGTTGCAGAAGCTCCAGATCCCACGCTGCTCTCTCGTAGCCGCCCCGCGATTTGCGCGACGCCAAGCTGGCTCCGCAGAAGCGGCCACAGCGCGTCGGCGGGGGCGGTGGCGCGGCCGCCGCCACAGCTGCCGCGGCGTCGTCCGCCGCGACTGACTCGGGGGACGCGGTGATGGCCCGGTGGCTGCAGTCCGCGGGGCTGCAGCACCTCGCGGTGTCCTCCTCCGCTCCTGGGCCCGGGCTGGCGATGGGGATGGCCGGAGACCTCCGCGGCAGCGGTATCCTCCCGAACCTTCTCATGCAGGTTCGTGCGTCTCTTCTGATCGCCTCCAGCTATTCGTCGTTTCCAGTAGGCGTGGTCCTTCCGCACGTTTTGATACCACGCTGTATATGTTCGGGTTGTCACCTGCAATTGCACGATCGCTAGCTTAGCCACGCGGATCTTGTGCGTGTCCATACCAGCGCGCGTGTATTTCGTTCAAGTCACTCCTATTTCTGTGGGTCGGTGAAGAAATGGACGGAAGCCAGTGAGTTTATTCGTCGCCCACATTCAGGGATCGATGCAAGTTGAGTGAGAGTTGCCGGTTGTATTGTACAACGACGAATTGCTGGCTTGACTCTTTTTTTTGGTCTGGTGGCTCTGAATCGGCGGCTCCCACGCTCCATCGCTCCATCGCTCCCACGCCGGCGGGGCCACCGCTAGCCATGGCCTCCCCCCCCTCGGACGTTGGTCGCTCGCGCGAGGTCCGCCGGATGGAGTCGAGCCTGTCGTCGGCTGGCTCTCCGCCGACCTCCTACCGGCAGGCGCTCTGCTGGACGGCCGCCCAGGCGCCGCCCGCCTCCCCCCGGGCCCCCAGCCCGCCACTCTCTCCGTCGCCCGCCCGCCCTTCCATCCGGTCCGAAATCTGCCGACCTGCGGAGGACGCGTCGGCGCCGCGGGACGACTGGCAGATGGCGCGGGGCCGGAAGCGGCCGCGCCAGCCCCCCCGCCGCCCGCGTTGTGGCCCTGGTGAGCTCCCGCGCCAGCGCCCCGACGAGTGCCCTCGCTGCTTCAGCACCACGCACCCCCGCTCCGAGTGCCGGTGCGACATTTGCTGCGCGCGCTGCCGGTTCTTTGGCCACAAGGCCAAAGACTGCACCGCCCAACTCTCCTACGCCTCGTCCTCGTCGGGCGGCTCCGTCCCTCCTCCGCAGCGCCGCCGTCTGCAGTCGCACGCCGCCGGCTCAGACCATGCCCTGCCCTCACCCCCCGCTGGTCGCCCCGCGTTCTTCGGGTCGGCGGCGACCACGCGCTCCCCCTCTGGCCTGCCAATGCCCGCGTCCTCCAGGCCGGCAGCCACGATGCCGCTGGCTTCTTCCTTCGACCAGGCGGCCACCACGCGCTCCAGCTCCGACTTGCCTACTCCCGCGTCCTCCGGGCCGGCAGCGCCCCTTCGCTCAAGCTCGACCCTCCCGTCGTCCGTGCCCTCCAGGCCCGTTTCGCCGGCGAGCTCCTCCTCCAGGAACACTCCTCTCTCCGGGCATCTCGCCCGCAGACCGGCGGCGGCCATCTGCTACCTTCCCTGCTCTGGGAAGATGATCGCCGTCGAGCATGCTCTCGGGCGCGCGCTCGTCACAACGGTGGCTGGATGCCGCTCGGGCATCTCCCCAAAAGAGGTCGCCGACACCCTGCGCGCCCAGTTCGGGCTTGCCGATGGTGACTTCTCGGTGCACCGCCATGCCCCGAAAGATTTCCTCATCCGCTTCCGCTCCCTCACCATTCATGGCCGCGTCGCCGCCACTCCCGTCCGCACCCCTCGGTTTCGTCTGCTTCTCCATCCTTGGGCAGGACTACGGGCTCGGAGCCGGTGCGCGCCCTATTCCTCCTCTCCCTGGAGCTATACGGGATCCCTGACCACGCCTGGCATCGCTCCTCCGCCGAGTTCGTCCTCTCCCCGTTTTGCAAGGTCGAGAATCTTGCGCTTGACACTAGGAGCATGTCGGACATGTTGACCTTCAGGCTCACGGCCTGGACGATGAACCCTGACGACATCCCGCGCACCGCCAAGCTCCTCATCCCGGACGACGATGCCGTGGCCCTCGACGCCGATCCTGACCGTGCGGAGCGCCTCGCGTTAGGGCTTGCGCGCTTCCCCGTCCGGATCCACATTGCGGCGTGCACCGACTACCGCCGTCCCTGCCACCTTCGTCCGGTGATGCGGCGAGCCAAGACCAAGACTCCCCTCCCCTACCTTCACGGTGGCCGGTGCGCGACTTCCCGCCTGCGGGTCCTAGCTCGCAGCAACCATCCCGGCGCCGCGGTGGTCGCCGGCGCCACCGCCGCCGCGCCCATGCACCGCCCCCTGCCGTTCATGGAAAGGCATTCTTGGCCCCCACCCTGATGCGGTCGCTGACGTCAATCGGGTCCCTGCCTTGCTGGGATTGGGTGCCCCTTCCCCTTTCGACAGTGCGGGCCCTGACGCTGCTGTCATCCCTCCTGCCGCTGACCGTCAGGCGGAGCCCACGCTGCTGCTTCGGGCTGAAGGTAAACGCGAAGACCTGTCCATTTCAAATTCCGACGACGTGGCCTCCCCCCGTCCACAACCCAGCCCCAGCCCTGTCGACGCGTGCCCCGACCCGCGCGACACTTCTTTGGTCCCACCTTCTGAGGAGACCAACCAGGATTGCTCGGGCTCCCCCGCCCAACGGGCAGATGACAGCCCCTCCCCAGCGGCTTCGGATGACCTCACGTCGCAGCAGACAGCCTCGGATCCCGAAGCCTCGAATCCCCCGCCCTCCCTGCAATCTGCTGTCGGCGCTAGCTGCCAAGCACCTGGCCCCGCTCTGCTGGCCACCAACCTGCGCGCTGACATCCGGAATGTCGACATCCACGACCGGGCCATGCAGTCCCCGCTCGGCGCCCGCGGTGGTGGGTCCAGCCCTGCCGGGGACATGCAGGCTGCCCCATTGGCCCCTGCTCAGGACGCCCACCTGGCTGTGGACTGCGACGTCGGCATGCAGCCCAACCAGCGCACATTGGACCATGCAGCCCCTCTGGCTTCGTTTTTGGACGTGATTTCCGTCTACCCCCAGCATGTGCTCCCCACCCCGCCTCCACGCCGACGCAGGAACGTGGTTCTGCCAAATTTCACTCCTAGGCGCAGCTTCAGGATTGCAAAGGCCGACCGCGGGCTGGACTCGGAAATGAAGGCTAAACGAGTGCTACTCAGACGCCTCGGACTCATTGAGAGTGACGCCGCCCCCATCTCCAGCGACATGCTGAGCAGATATGCCCGCATCTTCGAGCGACCACTCGCTTAGGACATGATAGAAGCCTTTGCAGATTTATATGGATGGCAAGTACCGAGCTTCTCCAACGTTGATGCCTGCCCCGAGCGGGCTTAGCCGCGCCTGGTCGAGGCGTAGACACTCGCTGCCTTGTCTGCAACGCCCCCCACCCTTCCCATGGATTGTAACCTCAAGATAGTTTTTTGGAACGTGCAGGGTTTAAACTCCAGTGCTAAACGCTCGGCTGTGCGCAGTGTGATCTCCACTGCATCCCCTTCCATTGTCTGTCTCGAAGAGACGAAATTGGCTCATATCTCGGTCTCCATCGTACTCGACACTCTTGGCCCACAGTTCGAGGACTACTACTTCCTGCCGGCAACCGGCACCCGCGGCGGCATTCTCCTTGCCTGGCGGCGATCGGAGACCTCCCTTTCCAACCCGTTGATAGGCGAGCATCACATTACGGCGTTGGTCACCCCCCCCCCCCGAACAGCACCAACCACTGGTGGTTAACCGGTGTGTATGGCCCATAGGACGACCAAGCAAAGCTCGACCTTCTCGTCGATCTACAGGACGTGCGCGCTTCCCGCATCGGTCCTTGGCTCATCGGAGGAGACTTCAACATGATCACCTCCGTGGCGGATAAAAATAACTCGAACCTTAACCATCGTGTCATGAGCAGGTTCAGGCGGTTCATCGTTGATGAGGAGCTACTCCATGGCCGCCGCTACACGTGGTCGAGCGAGCGCGACTCTCCTACCCTTGTGCACAATGACCGTGTTCTTTGCACCTCCGGTTGGGAAATTGAGCACCCAAGCTGTCTGCTGCACTGCCTCACTTCTGCCGCATCCGATCACCGCCCCTTGGTCATTGACTGCGCTGTGCGCCCGCTCGGGGTTAGGCGGTTCCACTTCGAACGCTTCTGGCTGAAAATGGAGGGTTTCCATGGTGCCGTCCAAGAGGGATGGAATGCTGTGCCATCAGAACCCGACCCCTTCCGGCGCCTCGCCTCCCGCCTCAAGAGCACCGCTAGGCACCTCCAACGCTGGAGCGCCCGTACCATTGGAAACGTGTCCCTCCAGCTCATGGTGGCACGTGAGATCATTGCGCGTCTTGACGCAACCCAGGACCTACGACCTCTGTTCGCCGGCGAAACCTGGCTAAGGCGCAGGCTCAAGGCTTCCTACCTCGGACTTGCCTCCCTCGAACGAACGATTGCGCGACAGCGCTTGGCTTGGCTTTGTAGCGACGACGCTTCCATGCCCGCGCTTAAGGTGCATGCCTCGCACCGCAAGCAGCGCAACTACATAGCCTTCGTGCGCGTGGGCGACCAGGTGGTTTCGGACCATGAGGGCATGGCTGAAGCAGCCTACAATCACTTCACCAACATCCTTGGCACCGACGCTCGGCGCGACTTCACCCTGGATCTGACCAACCTGCAGGTCAATTCCTTTGACCTCGTGGATTTGGAGGCCCCATTCTCCGATGACGAAATATGGCGATCCCAACACACTTCCTCATCGCCATTGCATTCAACAAATCGATCCTCAAGCGGGTCAATCTGATCATCCGGAGCTTCCTTTGGGCCGGAAGCAAAGACGCAAGCGGCGGAAATGCCTCGTCAACTGGCAGAAGGTTTCCAGACCCATCTCCCTCGGTGGGCTGGGCATCCGCGATCTATACCGCGCCGGAATCGCTCTGCGTACGAGATGGCTTTGGCTGCAACGCACGGACCCCTCGAGATCTTGGAGCCACCTTCACATCCCGCACGACACCGACGTCACCGCCATCTTCAGGGCGTCCACCACCTGGCACCTAGGCAACGGAGCCAGCTGCAAATTCTGGAGCGACCACTAGATAGCCGAGAGATCTGTGGCTGAGATCGCCCCCCTCGTGCACTCGCTAGTACCTCGACGCCAACGAAAATCTCGCACCGTCAGCGAGGCCATGCACCTCAGGTCCTGGGTACAAGACATCAGGGGAGCACTGGGCCCCGCGGCCTTGCTTCAGTACGTCGACCTTTGGCGACAAGTCAGGCATGTTGAGCTCTCGGCCACCCCCGACACCCTTAACTGGAGATGGACGGCCTCTGGCCTCTACTCTGCCAGCTCTTGCTATCAGGCCCTTTTCTACGGATCCTGCGGTGAAGGCCACTGGAAACTCACGTGGAAGCCATGGGCACCTCTTCACATCAAGTTCTTCATGTGGCTTGCGATGCAAGAGCGCTGCTGGACGACGGAACGCCTAGCCTGACACGGCCTCTCCGACGACAACATGTGTGCCATATGCGACCAAGAGCCCGAATCCATGCAGCACCTCCTTGCGGGCTGCTCCTTCTCCAGGCAGATATGGCATGAGGTTCTCGGCTGGGTGAGAGCTCCTACTAGCCTTCCTGATGGCAACACCCCCTTCCAGACTTGGTGGGCAACCTCAACAGAACAAGCGTCGACCTCCACTCGCAAAGGACTCGCTTCCATCATCATCCTCACTGCTTGGTGGATTTGGAAACACCGCAATGGGTGTGTCTTCGATCACGATAGGCCATCCTTCTCCCGTCTCACCACAGCCATCAAAGATGAGGCGCGCCTATGGGCCAAGGCCGGCGCCACAGGGATTAGCAACATCATACCCGAGAGTTAGCCTTTTGCGTGTTTGGGGGATGAGCAGCCCCTTGTTCTGTCTGCTCCACCGCCCGCGATCATGCCTCTAGTGTACATGACTTGCGCGTGGTTGTAATCCCTTGCTGTAACTCTTCTCCTATCAATGCAAAGATACGCAGCTTGCGTATTCGCGAAAAAAAAAGAATTGCTGGCTTTGAAGCCCACATTGCTGCATGACTGATGTATAAATATTCGAGTCATATGTGGGAAATTTGCTGTTTCTGAGCCTGGCAAGTTGGGGTTGTGTTCCTGAAGGATCAATCTGTCAAAACTATGCTCATGATTATCACGCCTTGTGAAATTACATGGCTGGCACGCCTGTCTCTAGTCCTGTTAGGAAGGTTGGCACAGCCAGACTTAATGGTTAGGTTGATAGTTCTGCTAGTTAGCTGGAAGGTAGTGTCTTACCGCATACTGTTTTGAAACCACTGCCTGCATTACATGAAGTTCAGTTTAGAACTGCACACTGTTAACTGCCTGCATTACATGAAAGTTTAGTTTATAACTGCACACTGTTAACCTGGATGGTGGAATATCTCTTCAGTTTGAAGAAGTAAGCTGGATGGATTGAATGGACACAAAATAGCACCCACTCTTTTAGGAGATTACTCTATTCGTTTTAAATAGATTCGCGATGTGATTTTTTTATAATCTTGAGCTGGTGCACACATAAATCTGTTGTATCTTGGATGCAAATTAGAGGATGCATTTTTTGCCATATTAAATGGTATTCACATCAGTTTGCTTTGAATGCCAAGTATATTAAGCTGAAACCTCAGCAATTTGATCTATTATGATGCAAACAATTAAATATTACTTAGTGAGAAAATCAGAAAAATATTGTGTCTGCTGTTTTTTTTGTTGCATCAAATGCCCTTTTGAACTGTCAAATTTCTCGTCTTGAATTTCAAGGAACACCTACTGTACTACATAGGCATGTATGTGGCATTGTCGATATGATTATATCAACTTTTGATTATGGCATCTAGTGCAAAGGTCTGACCTTACTCCTGTGCTTGGGTGACCCATGTACAGTATATGCGTGAGGTCCTCATGTTGAGGCCTTGTTTGTTATTTGTGGTTCGGTTCATATTTCGCACTTAGGGCACTTTGTCTAATATTGCTAATCTGTTAAAGCCTTGTAGGACTTCTGACTTGTTCAACGATAAGCGCTTTATCAATACATGCATGCTGTTGCCAAGTGATTATATACAGTTTTACAACAGTTGTTATTTATTTGATAGGGGTATGGGCCCCAATCGATCGAAGAAAAACAGAAACTTTACATGCTATTAAGGAGCCTGAATTTTAATGGCGAATCAGCATCTGCACCTATATCTGAGCCATACACACCGACAACCCAGAGCTTCAGTGGTGGCCCCCCCATAAATGGATTCTACTCACCCGAACTTAGAGGTGAATACGGAGCTGGCCTTTTGGATCTTCATGCAATGGATGACAGTGAGCTTCTTTCTGAGGTATTACTCTAGTTAGTATAAGCAAAATAACTTTCTATGCCCACATGTTATTATCGGCATCTGCTCATTGTGCATGCCTGCTCCTTTTAGAAACTAGGGTGATGTTGCATGTGACAAAGGGATTCAAACACATGTGATGTCCAAATCTTGATTTCTGCTCTTCAAAATAACTTCTTCGTGGTCTAATCCAGCTATGGTCTCTTTGTTGTCAGAATGTAGCATCAGAACCATTTGAAGCTTCACCCTTTGCGCCAAAGGAAACTGATGACGATGAGGACGATATAATATCAGGAAGCCAGCAAGGTCTATCAGAAAATTATGGTGGTACAATCACAAGCGAAAAAGATAGCAATACTAAAGAAAGTAATGTAGCAAAGATTAAAGTTGTGGTGCGTTGATCACTTCCAAGTACTTCTACTATGTCTACAGTTATGCAATGAAGTCACAATTCAGTCTTTTCTTTGTTTCTTATTGTTAGTGAAACTATTATTCAGTTAATACTAGTAACAATGTCAGGTAAGGAAGAGGCCTCTGAACAGAAAGGAAATATCTCGAAAGGAGGATGACGTAATAGATGTACATAATTCTCAATTCTTGACTGTTCATGAACCTAAATTAAAGGTACCATCTTTCATCCATTCATTGGTATTCTTCATTATGTCTGCAATAGTTCAATAGATAAAATTATTTGGTTCTTGTGTTTCATCTTTCTATGGGACTTGTAGATGTCTTGCGATGCAGTAGAGGCAAATGTAGTAAGAGAGACAGTAGAGGCAAATGTAGTAAGAGAGACAATCCATTTACTCCTTCCATGTTTTCCATCATGCCTATTGTAGTCTTGTTTGCAGTATGACATTTATTGCAATACATAAACACTATATATTATTTTAACGCCAATATGATTTAGGCCATGAATTATGATGTGCATCAACAAGTACGTTTACAGCCTATAGATAATCCAACCTATCTTTTTCATGCAACATTTATACGAAGAGTTTAAATCATTTAATGCAAAAGAATCTTTCTTCTGGGCATTTGAATTCCTTTATGTGCTTATCAGCGTCTATCTACATCCTGCAATGGTGCACTATCTTTCCTTTCACGGTTTCACCCCGTCAGTAGTATCTTAGACATAAAAGGGCGTACCCAGTGCTTAAAGCTCCCACACAAGGTGGGGTCTGGAATATTCTATGGGTTTATAAAACATTATATGTACGTAAAATTGTTGCTATGTACAACTGTATGACTGGCAAAAACTACATTCTCACCTATGGGGGTTAATTATACTCCCTCTGTTCCAGAATATAAGGTATATTAGTTTCTTCAAAAGTCACATGTTTCTATGTTTGACCAAGTTTATAGCAACATATATCAACATCTACAATGCTACATAAATAAATATGAAAATGTATTTCACGGCATATCTAATGATTTCTGTATAAACTTAGAGCCTGTTTGGCAGGCCTCCACTCGAAAAAATGGCCTACGCTCCGCTCCGCTCTGGGAGAGCATGGAGCCAACGCGTTCAGTGCCACTCTGCAGCTACTCCAGCCGCTCCAGGAGCTGAGCTGCGGAGCGGAGGCCTGTTGAACAGGTACTTAAACAAAGTTAGAGAAGTTTGACTTTTTGAAAGAAAAAAAAATACACCTTATATTTTGGAGCAGTGGAGTATTACATAACAGGATTGCTGGAGATAAACTATTCCATGTATTGCTATTTTCTTGGCAGTGTGTCCTCATTTTGCTGACAAAAAGAAGCATGTCCGTATAAGATGCAACACTCAACTGTCATGCATACTTATCAATAATAAAACTGTCAATCACAAGCCTTTTTAGCTTATCATGTGATTTGGGCTAACACGAAGTCTCCACTGGAAGGTGGATTTGACGGCTTATGTGGACAAACATGAATTCTGCTTTGATGCTGTCCTGGATGAGGCTGTAACTAATGACGAGGTACTACTTTCCTAACCATCATCAATGGCTGTCTCCTTTTCTCTTTTTCAACATGTTATTCTTAGCATATAAGTTGATGGGTTGTTTGAGCAGGTGTACCGGGAGACTGTGGAGCCCATTATACCAATAATTTTCCAAAGGACCAAAGCAACATGCTTTGCATATGGCCAAACAGGTTAGATAATGCTGGTTCCAGATATTTTAATTGATCCCTAGCATGATGGCTACGCTCCGCTCCCACCCCCTCCCCTCGCCTCCCGCGCCTCTAGCCTAGCCCCTCCACCAACCTTGCTGCCGTAGAGCCCTCGCCGGCGGCCCTCCTCCCCTGCTGTCGCCCTCCCGCGCCTCCGGCCGCCATGTCCTCCGACGGCGCCTGCTCCGAGGATTCCAGCCCCGACGGTCGCCATCGCTGGCACGGGCACGCGGGTGAGTCCTTCGGCTCACGGTCCTTCCGCGACGTCGTGAGAACCCCGCCGACCCCGCGCAGCCCTGCGCCGGCGCCGGCGCCGCCGAGCCCAGCCCCTGCTCCGACGGCCCTTGTGCCCTGCGGCTCGGCCGCGCCGGCCGCTCGCGTCCCTACTTCTGCCCGCCTCGGCCCCCGCTCGGAGGTTCACCGCGCCACTGGCGGACCAGTGCTGGACGCCGACGGATTCCAGCAGCCGCGTCGCAGGAACCGCCGCCAGGGCGCGCGGCGCCCAGCCGCCCCAACCCCTCCGCGCCGCAGACGCATCCCCTCGCCGGAAGAAGTCGCCGGGCTCTGCTTCGCTGCCTTGACCTGGGACACCAGGTGCGTGGCTGCACCAACCCTGTGCGTTGCCGTCGCTGTCTCATCTCCGGCCACGAGTCCAGTGGCTGCACGACGCTGCTGCCTGGCGACTGCCGCGCTCTGCCCCCGGCCGCCCAGGCCCCGGCACCCGCCGCCCCGCCTCGCTGCACCCCGCCTTCGTCCACGCCCCGGCCGCCCCCCGCCGCGCCGGTACGGGTCACCATCCCCCACTCCATTGAGATGGAGGAGGCGGAAGAGGTGCTGTCGCGCGGCATGGTGGCCACCGTTACCGGCACCAGGCCCTCCGTCTCCCCGGCCGAGGTGGAGACAACCCTGCACGCCTTGTTCGACCTGCAACCCGACGACTTCATCGTCCACCGCCATGCCCCGGAAGATTTCCTCATCATCTTCTCTTCGCGTCGAACCATGGACTGCATGGCCGGCGACCATATCATCAACGCCGACAACTTCTCCCTGCTCCTTCGCCCATGGTGCAAGCTTGCCCACGCCACTGCCGGCAGCTTCGCGTACTCTGTAGAGCTTGAGCTCCGCGGCATCCCTGCGCAGGCATGGCACCTGTCCACCGCCGAGCACATCCTGGGGGCTGGCTGCTGGATTGAGCGGCTTCATCCGGACACGCGCTCCCGCGCTGACCTTGCCACGTTCCGGCTTGATGGGTGCGTGCATGACCCGGCCACCATTCGCCGGGCGGCCATCCTAGAGACCGTGGAGCAAGTCCCCGCCGCCCGCCCTGGCCTGCCTCCAGTCACCCTCACCCTCGAGTACCCCATCTCGGTCCAACTCATCAGGTCTGCCCCCTCCCCTGCCTAGCTGACGGCATCGCCAACGGCGGCGGCCGCGCCAACGGCCATGCCAACGATGATGCAAGCCACGGCCCTGGGCGTGGCCACCAGCGAAGGCGTGGCTGGAAGCGCCGCCGCACGGCCAACGCACCTGACGGACGCGCGGATGGCATGGCTGTCGACTCGGCCGGCTGGACGCGCCCGAATGGTCGCTCGCGCGCCGACGGCTTGGCGGTTGCCCACGGCTGGCCTGCATCCCGCGCCGCCACCGCTTCGCTTGCGCCGCCGTCCGTACACGGGTCTGCGAGATGCATGGCTGCATGGCCCAAAGTGGCTGGGCCCCACCCCCCTCGTCGCAGAGCCAAAAGAGGAAAGCAAAAGCGTGCAAGGGTTCTGGCTGCACTCGCAAAAGCTGCGGCTGCGGTGGATCCGAGGCCGGCCGCGCCACCTGCCCAAGCGCTGGCGGATGCAAGCGGCCTTGGGGACTACAGACCCATAAGTTTGATTCATCTTGTCGCCAAGGTCCTCGCCAAGCTGCTGTCACTCCGCCTCGCGCCCAAGCTCAATAGCCTCGTCAGCGAAGTCCAGAATGCCTTCATCCCTGGCCGAAGCCTTCACGACAACTTCACCCTGGTGCGTCAATCCGCGCGGCTTCTGCACCAGCTTGGCGCCCCACGCGTGCTTCTGAAGCTTGACCTGGCGCGCGCCTTCGACTCCATCTCCTGGCCGTTCCTGTTCGATGTTCTGCGATGCCACGGCTTCGGCAATCGCTTCCTCGACTGGATCGCCCTCCTTCTGTCGTCGGCCAGCACTAAAGTCCTCCTCAACGGCCCCCCTGGACCTCCGATCTGGCATAGGTGTGGGCTGCGTCAATGCGACCCCGTGTCCCCACAGCTCTTCGTCTTGGCTGTTGACACGTTGGGGAGGCTCTTCCACCACGCCATCGAGCTCCGAGTCATGCAACCACTCCATCCCCGCCGCGCCATACCGCCATCTCCCTGTACGCGGATGATGTGATCCTCTTTTGCCACCCCACGCCAGGCGACATCACGGCGGTAAAGGAGATCTTGCGCCTTTTTGGGCGTGCATCGGGGCTCCAGATCAACTATCAGAAGAGTGCCGCGGCCCTCATCCGAGGCGGCACGGATGACGCTGCCCTTGTCACCGAGCGCCTGGGTGCCCCATTGTCGACTTCCCGATCACGTACTTGGGCATCCCTCTCACGCTGCGTCGCCCCACCGCCGCCCAGCTGCAGCCCGTCGTCGACAAGGTGGCCGGGCGGCTTCCCTCCTGGAAAGCCTGGCTCATGAACAAGGCTGGCCGGCTGGCCCTTGTCAAGGCCGTCCTGAGCGCTATCCCCATCCACCAGCTCCTCGTGCTTGCGCCGCCAAAAAAGACCCTCAAGCTACTCGAGAAGATCGAGCGAGGTTTCCTTTGGGCTGGCCGCGCCGATGCCAATGGTGGCAACTGCCATGTCAACTGGCGGCGCGTATGTCGCCCTATCCAGCTCGGTGGCCTTGGCGTGCACGACCTCGAGCGCACCGGTCTCGCCCTGCGCACCCGCTGGCTTTGGCTCAACCGCGATGTCGATGAGAGGGCTTGGCACGGCCTCGACCTGCAGTTCTCGCACGAGGAGCGGGCTTTCTTCTTCGCGTCCACCACCATGACGATCGGGAACGGGCTGCGCGCCCTCTTTTGGGAGGACCGTTGGATCAATGGCCGCGCCGTTAGCGAGATCGCGCCTCTCCTCTACGCTTGCATCCCCAAACGACGCCGCAAGTCCAGAACCGTCACCGACGGCCTCCACGCAAACCAATGGGCTACCGACATACAGGGCACGGTTGGCATCCCGGAGATTGGTGAATACCTCTGCCTCTGGCGCCTGATTGCCCAAACCAATCTCCACGACGCGCCGCACCGCCTCCGCTGGAAGTGGACCGAGGATGGCGCATACTCAGCCAAGTCGGCCTACCTCGCCACCTTTCACGGTTCCGCCCACTGCCAGGCCTGGAGGCTTACCTGGAAGTGCTGGGCGCCACCACGGGTGCGCTTCTTCCACTGGCTTGCGAGCCTCGACCGCTGCTGGACTGCCGACCGCCTAGCGCACCGTAACCTGCCTCACCCACCCTGCTGTCCGCTCTGCGATCAGGCCCCAGAGACACTGCACCACCTTCTCCTGGGATGCCCCTTCGCTCGTCAGGTGTGGCATGAGATCCTCTCGTGGCTGCGCCTCCCGTGTCCGCCACCCAACAACGACGCCTCGCTTCACGACTGGTGGCGCTTGGCTAAACGGAATGCGCCCAAGCCGATGCACAAAGGCCTCGCCTCCGCCACTCTGCTCGTGCCATGGATGATCTGGAAACATTGCAATGGCTGCGTTTTCGAGGGAGACCGCCCTTTGGTCACCTCCCTGATTGCCACGATCAAGGCTGAGGCTGCCCTTTGGGCCAGAGCTGGGGCCCTTGGCCTCCGCGTCATCCTGCCCCAAACCTGGGATGTTCACTAATGCCCTTGTATTTGCCCTACAACTCGCCTCCTAGGAGGATTGTTACAAACCCCCTCTTTTCAATACAATGAAACGCAAATCTTCTGCGTTTTCTCGAAAAAAAAATGCTGGTTCCAAGCTAAAACACTTAAGTTGTAATTTATGTAGACGTTCTGGTAAATCATGTCCTCAGTGTGCTTATGATTTGTTATGTTTTGGTATTTGTTACATGGGGCAAGACCTATAGCCATAGTACCCACACCAATGTACCAAAGGAACCACCATAGGAGGCATGAGTAGCAGGGGAGACTGTTTCTGTAGCCTCGAGTTGAGTCAGAATCCAATTAGTGAAAAGCTTGCAGAGTCAGTTTAGATAAAGAGAGAAAGTGTTCAGATTGTAATCAGTTTAGTTTTGCCTTGTTGGCCAAGTTAGTTTACCTATATAAGAAGGGACTTAAACCTGATGAATAAAGGAAGCCAATTCAAAGCACTTTTTTTACCTTAGCAGCCTAGAGTACTTAGAATTTGAGTTCTTCCAATTTTGGTATCAGAAACATCTACAAGAGGTCATCGACAGCAGTGATAAGGTAAAATGACTGAGTCAAAGACAATACCAAGCTAGATAGAGAAAAAAAAGGGCAGCCCGCTGCATGTAGCTCCCGCTTGCGTAGGGTCCGGGGAAGGGTCACTACCAAGCTAGATAGAAGACTTACTAATTAGCAGTACAAGTAAACATGCCTGACAAATAGACATATAGTCTTCAGTACAATGAACAAACAGAGAACAAAGCTAAACGTTTAGCATGCAACAGAATAAGATAGTTCTCAGCACAGTGTTCACAGCAATCATAAAGAAAGGAAACATGGGAAGTTCTTCGAAACACGTAGGAATTACTGAAAGTAACACAGTGCGAAGAAATAGAGCCCGTTTGTTTGCTCGGATAAGACAATGCGATGTGTTACCCCAGTTCAAGTTGCTGGCACAACTCTACGTCTGGGATGGAGAGACTGAGCCACAACTCTGAGAACACGAAAGTCCTCGTCTTAGTCTACTTGAGCTAATTTCACTTAGAACCCGCCCAACTTGAGGTAATCGCCAGAGACTAGTTCTTCGACAGTCCACACTCTGGATGCTCTTGAACAGACACCTAAGCGTCTAGACGATGCTCAATCCTCAAGAGTAACAAGTCCAAGTTAGGCTTATTAGATCAAATTCTTCAGTCAGAATTCAGTTAGTTAAAATCTTGTAGGCAGGTTAGATTAAGAGAGAAAGAGTCCAGATTGTAATCAGTTTAGTTTTGCCTTGATGGCCAAGTTAGTTCACCTATAAGAAGGGACTTGATCCCGATGAATAAAGGAAGCCAATCAAAGTATTTTCTTTGTCTTAGCCGCCTAGAGTAATTAGAAATTCGAGCTGTTCCAGTCTTAGCCGCATAGATTCTTCCTACAATTCTGTTTATATTGCACTTAAAATTCTCTGGACGTCCCGACTCTCAAGTGTTTGGCTCTACATGGCCTATAGACACTTATCATGATTTCATACTTCATGGAAGGAAAAAAGCCGGAAAGTTTAGTATTTAAAATTGATTGTAACATGGCAGCTTGATAGTTCAATATGTGATCCTTGATCTTAGAAGCATTATTAAAAAGGTGCTTAAAATTAATACAGCCTGAACTTTCTATCTTTATGGTATCTGAAGGTGCTATATATGCTTGATGCTGTCCTTCATTCATCTTTTTGATCTGTATGCTATGTTGTAGATGGCACTGGGCTCATGAATTACGAATCATTCCTGTACACCTACTCCTAGTTTGATTTTCCAGTCTCGCTTTGCAGCATTGCTAATCCTCCATGTGCAGGTAGTGGTAAGACATATACAATGCAACCCCTACCTCTAAGGGCTGCACAGGATATGGTTCATCTTTTGCATCAACCTGTGTACCTGAGTCAAAATTTCAAGTTGTGGCTTAGCTACTTTGAGATATATGGCGGGAAGCTTTATGACCTTTTGAGCGAAAGGAGGTTGATCGCTGCACTCCATTTTTATACTATCTAATTTGGCATAGTAAACTTATTGCCTTTGTGTGTTGTCAACGTGATGTTGAAATTAGTTGTATGTATATTATCTGTGGATAGTATGCAGCTATAATGCATTTAATTTGCCCATTTTTCTGTGCATGTATATATGTGCACCCATGTTCCTGTTGTCACATTGCTAAGACTATCTTAGGAGTGCTGGAAAAACTTCTGTTCTTGCATACAAGCATGGGCATACACACATATATGTATGAACTGATGGTTACCTATTGGCCACTGGTTAACAATGATCATGCAAGTAGTTTTGGGCTTAATGGAACGAGGTTTTTGCTGATCATAGGAAATACTGCCACTTTTTATTAGGGGGAACTTAATGCAGGTGATGACTCTTACTAAATGCTACCTCCAATCCAAAACGCAAGTCTTTTTAGGAATTTACCAGTGAAATATTTTCAAGTTTGATCTTTTATATTGATATTACTAGATTTACCATGAAATATAAGTTTGTAATGTACAGGGAACAGGTTTGCACAGAAACTTGTGCCATGTCAAACTTGATATTACCATCTTGAAAATTGTGCCGTGTCCTAAAAGACTTGCATTTTGGATTGGAGGAAGTACGGTGATTAGCTATAGCTGTTTAAATTCAGCATTGAAATGAAACTTTGCTTTTGACATACACTTCAGTAACTTGCCTTTTGTGACTTGTTTTTGTATGCTTAATGGGACTTCTTCTTCTACCTTTTACTTGGTTCTGTGGTTGAATTTGAGCTGCATTTTTTCTATGTTTTTCTAGGCCACTCTGCATTAGGGAAGACGGAAAGAAACAGGTCTGCATTGTCGGCTTACAGGAATTTGAGGTTTCTGATGTCCGGATTGTCAAAGAATACATTGAGAGAGGAAATGCCTCGAGAAGCACAGGATCAACTGGGGCCAACGAAGAGTCATCACGATCTCATGCCATTCTGCAATTAGCTGTGAAGAAGCATATCCCAGTGACAGAGACCAGAAGACAGAGAGATCGTGAGGCTAATGAAGCTAAAAATACAAAGCTTGTGGGAAAATTGTCATTTATAGACCTTGCTGGAAGCGAGCGTGGTGCTGATACAACAGATAATGACAAGCAGACAAGGTACTTATTTTCATCCGATAGATACTGACTTCTGTCTTTCTGGCATGCTCCAGCTGTATCTTTTTCCATTTACTTGCAATGTTTCCATAAATACCAACATATTACAGTCCTCTGCCTTCTAACTTTCTACTTGTGCCAGAATTGAGGGTGCAGAAATAAACAAGAGCCTTTTGGCTCTCAAGGAATGCATTCGGGCACTGGATAATGATCAGATACATATTCCTTTCAGAGGAAGCAAGCTAACCGAGGTGCTTCGTGATTCGTTTGTTGGTAACTCTCGAACAGTAATGATTTCTTGCATCTCACCGGGTTCAGGTTCATGTGAACACACGCTAAATACCTTAAGATATGCTGACAGGTGATATTCCCTTTAAATGACATTAAATTTACATGTTGTGTTTGATAATTTGGATGTACATTGAGTTATCAGGTTTTAACGATATAGCTGCTCAACAAGCAGGGTTAAGAGCCTCTCGAAAAGTGGCAACTCAAAAAAAGAGCAGTTCAGTGGGCAGTTTGTGTCCTCCAGCAAGGAATCTACCCATACATCATATCCATTATCAGGTGAAGCTGAAGAAACTGTGGACCAGATTGAAGAGAACAGACATATTGATGCTTCAAGGAGTGTTGTTGAAATCTATATGAGTTCTTCAGTGGATCCTGATAGGAACTCATTTAGTATGATTCCAAGTTATCCTCATAGAGGAAGGGAAGAAACTAGTTCAACATCTAGTTTGAATGATAGGGGGAGAATTGATTTCAAATCTAACCCGACTGGTTATAGTAGTAAAGCACAGTCACTTCAGAATTCAGTTAATTCACAAGAAGAAGATAAAGTTACAAAAGGCTCACCTCCTCGGAGAAAAGCTAATAGGGAGGACAAATCTGAAAGGCAGAACAACTACGTGAAAAAGGAAAATGGGGCAGATGTAAATCGGATTGTTCACAAACAGCAACTGAAACAGCAGCAGCAAAGACCACTGTCTACTTCGGCATCACAGGTTTCATCGAGACAATCTGCAAAGGAAAGTTCGTGTGATGAGGAAATAAATGCAATACTTGAGGTAAAATAATACCTTCTTAGTCAAAATTGTTTAATTTTACGGAAGTGGAGCTGATACCAACGTTTATTTTTGTTAGGAAGAGGAGGCATTGATAGCAGCTCACAGAAAGGAAATTGAAAATACTATGGAAATAGTGCGGGAAGTAAGCTACATTTACTCAATTTACATCATAAATGTCTTTGTGTTTTCTGATATTCTTGCTATCTGATCTTGCGTGCATGATGTGTCTTCTTACCTGTTGTTGAGCGTTGCGTTGCTTGTGGTGTAAACATGCCATTATGGTGGCTTCAAAGTCCTGGAATCTCTGCTGAAGCTCCATTTCCTTCCTTGCGCACCCGCCTTCATCTCCATGCTTGATCATGCTCCAATGCTCATCACTCTTGTCCATGAATAACAAGCAATACAAACATATCTAATTTAGGCAGCATCTTATTCACCTGATAATTTAATTAGTGTGCGGGAGCTCTAGCGATTGGTCCTTGTTTCTCTAGAACCTAACATGTGTAGTGTGGTAGGGGTTGTGGGTGTAACAATGGTAAGGATGTCCTCGTCAATTTAACTGAGTTCTTGTAAAAGCAAACCTAATATTTGCAGCTTACTTCCCATCTCTTTGTTATGCAACAGTTGTGAAACCGTCCGACTATAATTGTTCCATTTGGTACACGCTGTTACACTCTTATCATACCATTACTTACTATATATCTAGTCTTATTTAACCAAACACCAACTTGTAATGCAACCACTGAAGTTACAAATTATGTACCTTCAAACATTTTTTTTTACTGATTTCAGATGACCACTGCTTAACAGTTAACACTAGTCACAGTTTTGCAGTTATTTCAGCACTACATGATTGCTTAACACCACTTGCCGTTGTGTTGCAGGAGATGAACCTATTAGCAGATGTTGACCAACCAGGTAGCCTTATTGACAATTATGTGGCACAACTGAATTTTCTCCTGTCACGGAAGGCGTCCGGCTTGGTCAGTCTCCAGGCACGCTTAGCAAGGTTTCAACAGCGCCTCAAAGAAGAGGAGATCCTTAGCCGTAAGAAACCATCAAGATAGTTTAACCGATTTTTTTTAAAACCATTTGGCTTGTCATGAATTGCAAGGAGCCGTGAGCGGGAGGTATGTTTTATTCTGATCTCCCATGTGATCACATTTCACTTAAGAGCTTGAAGAACTGAGTCTAAAAACCTGGGAAAATGAGAACCTGGGAATGAGTAACAAATGGAGTCGTGCAGGCGCTTGGTTTTGAGGTTTTCCCTGCAGTTTGCTCATTTTTTCTCTTTTCTTCAAAGGGTTGTTTCATTCTTTTTTTTTTTCCCGGTGGTGGCATGATTTGTCATTCTTGCCACATTCTTTTTGTATGAATATAGTGTAACTGGTGTTTGAAGATGAGGAAATTATACTTGTACCTTGGCAACATAGAAACTGTTGTTGTATTGTGTGTATCAAGAAAGGCAACATTGCAGTAAGATCTTCAGGAATATTTAAGTGGCAAGAATCTGGGACATGGTTCGTCATTTGGACGGTGTATTTAGCTTGAGCATTCAACTGGCTAGTATGATTTTCTAGCTGAGTAGATTTAATTACACTGCATGTAGATTCTCAAAACCGATTCAGTACTATAGATTTAAAGTTTTGTTACGGAAGAAATGTTTGTTAAGGAATTTGTCGAGTGTTACTCCCTCTGTAACTTAATGTCAGACGTTTTTGTGTTTTCCGGTAGCTGTCAAAACAGTGTGAATAGTCATTTCTAACCTCGCCCGTTTGAATTTCAAATTTGACGCGACCTGCCCCTTGTCCGGCATTTGCACCTCGGTACAACTGCACCTCGTCCTGTCCTGCACCAGTGTGTCCTCGCTCCATCTCCCATGCTGTGCCCTGCACTTAGCACGCCGCCTTGCAGCAGCGTGTTGCCCACTGCCTTGGCGTGCCCAGCACTAGCACACCCGCGCCTAGGCGCCCAGGTGGAGGCCACCGCGCCCAGGCTCTTCATTGTCGTGCCATGCTTGCCCCAGGTTCATCTCCTTGCCCTATTTGCAGGTGATGACGCGCAATTTCACATGCAGTACTGCATTTAAACTGGAATATCCATAGTTTTCTTTGAGTAATCATATGGTAGGAGTAGTAAATTTAAAACTGCAATATGGAGATACTCCTGATTTACATACGGGATAGGATATGAGTAAATTACTCCTATTGGACGCAATATGAATCCCTCCTTAGTAAATCCAACATGTAAACTACAATAGGAGTAAAACAGTATCTGCAACATGATATGCACAGTATGGAGTAATCATAATTTTTATAGTAAATTTACAATATGATTCCCTCCTTAGTAAATTTTCAATGTGGGATATTTTGATTTACATGTGGGATATGACAAATTACAATAAATTGAGTACTACTTATTTACATGTGGAATATTGTGAGTAATTCTCTAATGTCAAGTTTTCCAATGTAAAAATAGAAACTGCAATTGTCAGATTAGTGAAACATAAATTGAGTACTCCTACTGATATGCACAACATGACCAATATTCACATATGTTTGCCAACAAACAAAACAGTTTGCAGAAATCAATGTTCACATATGCAGATACGATACCGGGTCAGTGAATTGGTAGGATGTGCCATATGCAAAAGTACAAGGAAAAATGGAAAACGAAATAGGGCAAAATAAAATTCCAATACAATAAAACCAACGTGAAAAGAAATAGAAGCTTCCTAAAACTAGTTAAGTCATAAAAAATTGGGCGCCCCTATGTCTCGCTGTAAGCGAGACAGAGGGCAAGCCTCGCGGGGAAGGTCCAGATAGGTCGGCCCAGCTGCGCGGGAGGCTACAACCTCCTTTTTCTGTTTTCTGTTTTGCTTTATTTTGGTAATTTCATTTATACTTTAAACTATTCTAAATATATACTGCAAAAAGGATCTATAAATAAATTTGAAATTTTTTGACCAAGCATTTGAAAAATGTTAAATGTGTATAGAAAAATGTTTATCACGCATGCGAAAAATGTATTAAAAAATTGATCATGTATTTGAAAAATGTTAATCAAGCATTTGAAAAACACCTGAAGTATTTGAAAAATGTCAATCAAGCATTTGAAAGACACCTTAACAAATATTTGAAAAAATATTAATCAAGCATTTGAAAAATGTTAAATATGCAGAGAAAAAATGTTGACAATGTATTAAAAAATATGATGAATTTTTTTGATCATGTATATAAAAAATGATAGTATTTGAAAAATGTTAATCAAGCATTTGGGAATGTTAATTAAGCATTTTTTTGATCATGTATATAAAGAGTGTTAATCAAGCATTTGAAAAAAATGTTGAACAAGTATTTGAAAAATGTTAATCAAGCATTTGAAAAATGTTAAATGTGCATAGACAAAAATGTTGACCATGTATTAAAAACTGTTAAACTTGTATTTGAAAAATGTTAATCAAGCATTAAAAATCTTAAAATTATATATAAAGTATGTTGACCATGTATCAAAAAAATGTTAATCTTGTATCTGAAAAACATTAAAAAGTGTATAGAAAAAATGTTGACCATGTATTACAAAAGTGTTTAGTTCCTATTGGAAAAATGTTAGACGTGTATTAGAAAATTGTTGATGACGTATACACAAATGTAGAATAAAAACCAAAAGAACAAAGAGAACCAAAAAAAGAAACAAAATGAACAAAATAAAAAGGAAATAAAAATGCAAAAAAAAGAATGAAAAAGGAGAAGAAAAAATAAAAGAAACAAAAAGAAAACCAAAGAAAAACAACGAAAAAGGAAATAAAATCTATACCTACTAATAAAGGGGTTATGCTTCTGCCTGTACATCGTTATATATGTTTCTGCCCGTAACACACACACACTAAACATTACATTAACACTGCGTTTGGATGTTCCCATTGAAGCCCAAGAAATCGAATTGGTAATCATCTGACATCAATACAGATGTTTGGTTGCACACCGAATTCGTATTAGAAACGCCAGATGTCGGAGTAAACGACCACGGGTAGCCTCACCTGCTTCCCGTGGCGATTCAAGACATCGGGGCCGGCTGCGCCCCTCAAACCTCAAGGACAAAGTACCACCTTTCTTGGGCCGGCTGGTGGCATCGGCCGGCTGACCAGAGGGCGGCGCCCTTCAGAAGAAAGCCATGAGATGCACTAGTAGAAAAAGGGTCAAATGTGAAGCACATTAGTGCCGGTTTGAATTTGAGCCGGCACTAATGTGTGCATTAGTGCCGGTTCCAACGGCTAGCCGGTCGCTCTCATTAGTACCGGTTCGTGGCGAACCTTTAGCACCGGTTCGTGCCACGAACCGGTACTAAAGTGAGTGGTGGTAGGATGTTGTCAGTCCGGGGCCCCTCCAGCACCTTTAGTACCGGGTCGTATCATGAACCAGTACTAAAGGTCGTCCTACATAGACCCTTCGTTCACCCGAGCTCGCTCTGTTCTTCCCCTTTCCCCTCTTCTCTCTGTTCTTTTCCCTCTTCCTCTCAAGCTCATCACACATTTTGCCCAAAATTTGTCAAGATTTGAAGGCCCCCATCCATTCAAATGATCACAAAGGTTAGCAACTTTGTCCTTTCATCTCTCATTGCTAGATTAGCTCGTGCAATGCTTTATATAGTGATTGATTTTTGAGTTTAGTAATTTGGGAGGAATTATATATATGTGCTAGTATTTGATTTATATGCAATTTGAGGTAAAAAATAACACTTAGTTTGCATATGTAGGTGTGGTTTACTTAGTACCTTCTAAATCTCCGTCGTAACCACCGTCGATCGCTCGCAACGTCCCGTCGCCGGCACCATCTTGTGGTGAGCCTCTTGCTCATGAAGTTTTATATTAAAAATTGATGTTTGTGTGATTTGGATATATAGTTACTCGTATAATTATCTTACCCATATGTTGTTTGTTATACATAGTGCCATGGTTTTGATATCCGTCCCCGTCGGCCCTCGTCCGGGTTATGATTCGGATGTGGTATATTCTTTTTTAAAACTATTCATTGCATTTCATGTTTATGAAAAATTATGCCCATTAAGTTGACATATATATTTGTATGTAGGAGGTAGTTGAACCGGAAATTCCAACTGACCCTATTGTCGAGAGGTTAAATTTAGTTGAAAGAGAAAACGAGGATTTGAAGGAAAAATTGAAAAGAATTGAGGGGGAGAAGATGGAATTGGAGTTGCATGTTGCCGATGTCGTCGATGATCACAAGATTAAGATGGAGAAAATGCGCTTGAAGATTAAAAAGATTAGAGAATATGCCATTCATAGTGAGGCTTGGTATCATTATGCTGTTGGATCAATTGTTACCTTAGTTGCGATCTTGATCGCATTTGTTGTTGCATTTAAATTCTTTAGCTAGAGAGTTATCTGTTTGTTGCATTTAAGTGTTGTATGATATTTATGTATGAACTTTATGTATTGTATTAATTTGGTGTTTTCGGTGCTGTGTATTGAAGATGAGCCGGCAATGGATGTACGATGACCGATGCTCTCCCGAGTTCATTAATGTCGTGCGTACTTTTCTGCTTGCGGCTGAGGCAAACAAGCGGGCGGATGGTTTTATGCCTTGTCCATGTGCTGGCTGTAAGAATGGTCACAATTACTCTACGTCAAGAACCATTCACGTCCACCTGTTTGAGTCGGTTTCATGCCCCACTATAATGTTTGGACCAAGCATGGAGAAAGAGGGGTTATGATGGAAGACAATGAAGAAGAAGAGGACGACGACAGCTATCCTGGCCATGGGTTCCCTGAATACGATGATACAACAATGAGGGAAGAAGCTAAGCCGGTAATGCGGGAAGAAGCTGAGCCGGCAATGCGGGAAGAAGCTGAAGAAGAGGCATCGGATGAGCCCGTTGATGATCTAGGTCGGGCCATTGCTGATGCAAAGAGAAACTGCGCAAGTGATTTGGAGAAGAAGAAGTTGCAGCGCATGTTAGAGGATCACAAAAAATTGTTGTACTCGAATTGCGTAGGTGACAAGAAAAAGCTGGGCACCACACTGGAATTGCTACAATGGAAGGCAGAGAATGGTGTATCTGACAAGGGATTTGGAAAGTTGCTGGTAATGATAAAGAATATGCTTCCAAAGGACAATGAATTGCCCGAGAGTACATACGAAGTAAAGAAGGCTGTCTGCCCTCTAGGGTTAGAGGTGCAGAAGATACATGCATGCCCTAATGATTGCATCCTCTACCGCGGTGAGTACGAGGATTTGAACGCTTGCCTAGTATGCGGTGCATTGCGCTATAAGATTAGCCGCGATGACCCTGGTGATGTCGAGGGCGAGCGCCCCAAGAAGAAGATTCCTGCCAAGGTAATGTGGTATGCTCCTATAATACCACGGTTGAAACGTTTGTTCCAAAACAAAGAGCATGCCAAGGCGATGCGATGGCACAGAAAGACCGTAAGAAAGACGGAAAGTTGAGAGTACCCGCTGACGGGTCGCAGTGGAGAAAAATCGAAAGAAAGTACGGGAAGGAGTTTGCAGATGACGCAAGGAACGTATGGTTTGGTCTAAGCGCAGATGACATTAATCCTTTTGGGGAGCAGAGCAGCAACCATAGCACCTGGCCTGTAACTCTATGTTTGTATAACCTTCCTCCTTGGTTGTGCATGAAGCGGAAGTTCATTATGATGCTAGTGCTCATCCAAGGCCCTAAGCAACTGAGAGACGAAAGCTAGGGGAGCAAATGGGATTAGAGACCCCAGTCTTCTCTATAAGAAGAGCTGGTCTAGAGTGTGATTCGGATCAAAACAAATGGATGGCTTAAACCTGCTTATTATACTAGAAACAATGGAATACCTCAAGTTGGATATAGGTGAGGTGGGACTTAAGAATGCCCGACAACGACATTGATGTGTACTAAGGCCATTAGTTGAAGATCTCTTACAACTATGGAATGGAACAGGTGTACGTGCGTGGGATGAGCACATGTGGGAAGAATTTGACCTAAAGGCGTTGCTGTTCGTGACCATCAATGATTGGCCTGCTCTTAGTAACCTTTCAGGACAGACAAACAAGGGATACCGCGCATGCATGCACCGTTTCGACGATACCGACAGTATATATTTGGCTAATTGTAAGAAGAATGTGTACCTGGGACATCGTCGATTTCTTCCGAGCAGGCATACCGTAAGAAAGAAAGGCAAGAATTTCAAAGGTGAGGCGGATCACCGGACGAAGCCTCGCCACCGTAATGGTGCTGATGTACATGATATGGTCAAGGTTTGAAGGTGGTCTTTGGAAAGGGTCCTGGTGGACAACCTGTTCCGAATGATGCTGACGGACGCGCACCCATGTGGAAGAAGAAATCTATATTTTGGGACCTGCCCTATTGGAAAGACCTAGAGGTCCGCTCCGTAATCGACGTGATGCACGTGACGAAGAATATTTGTGTGAACCTGCTTGGCTTCTTGGGCGTGTATGGGAAGACAAAAGATACACCTGAGGCACGGGAGGACCAGCAACGTATGCACGGAAAAGACGACATACATCAGGGTCATGCAAGCTACGCTCTTACCAAAGAAGAGAAGAAAATCTTCTTTGAATGCCTGCTCAGTATTAAGGTACCGTCTGGCTTCTCGTCGAATATAAAGGGAATAATAAACATGGCAGAGAAAAAGTTCCAGAACCTAAAGTCTCATGACTGCCACGTGATTACGACGCAACTGCTTCCGGTTACATTGAGGGGGCTTCTACCAGAAAACGTTCGATTAGCCATTGTGAAGCTATGTGCATTCCTCAATGCAATCTGTCAGAAGGTAATCGATCCAGAAATCATACCATGGTTAGAGAATGATTTGGTGCAATGTCTTGTCAGTTTCGAGTTGGTGTTCCCACCGTCCTTCTTCAACATCATGACGCACGTCCTAGTTCACCTATGTGAAGAGATTAATGTTTTGGGTCCTGTATTTCTACACAATATGTTCCCCTTTGAGAGGTTCATGGGAGTCTTAAAGAAATATGTTCATAACCGTGCTAGGCCAAAAGGAAGCATCTCCAAGGGCCATGAAAATGAGGAGGTCATTGAGTTTTGTATTGACTTTATTCCTGACCTTAAGCCGATTGGTGTTCCTGAATCGCGGCATAAGGGCAGACTGGATGGAAAAGGCACGCTAGGAGGGGAACAAATAATATGTATGGATGGACATTCTCTCACTGAAGCACACTACACAGTTCTACAGAATTCTGCCTTGGTGGCTCCGTATATGGATGAACACAAGAATTTGCTACGCTCCAAACACCCGGAGTAGTCTGATCACTGGATTACACGTGAACAAACCAGGAGTTTCGCCAGCTGGTTGCAGACACGTACCATGCATGACGCCTCTATTGAATATGACATGTACTTGCTGTCCCAGTTACCATCTTCGAATATAATGACTTTCAAAGGGTACGAGATAAATGGTAATACATTTTACACGATCGCCCAAGATAAGAAGAGCACCAACCAAAACAGTGGTGTCCGCTTTGATGCAGAAACCAAGACGGGAAAGGAAACATATTATGGTTATATACATGACATATGGGAACTTGACTATCAACGTGGTTTGAAGGTCCCTTTGTTTCGGTGCAAATGGGTCAATATGACACGAGGCGGGGTAACGGAAGACCCGCAGTACGGAATGACAACAGTGGATCTCAACAACCTTGCGTATGCAGACGAACCATTCGTCCTAGCCAATGATGTGGCACAGGTTTTCTATGTGAAGGACATGTCTACCAAGCCGAGAAAAAGAAAAGATAAGGAAGCGAATGCATCGTACGATGAGCCAAAGCGACACATAGTTCTTTCTGGGAAGAGAAACATCATGGGAGTGGATGACAAGACAGACATGACAGGAGATTATGAAAAGTTTGATGAAATTGCTCCATTCACAGTGAATATTGACCCGAGCATCCAGTTAAATGATGAAGATTTTCCATGGCTACGGCGCAAAGGGACACACGCGAAGAAAACGTTTCACACCCAAAGATCTAGGATGTGATCGGCTTCACTATCATCACTTTCTTCTGTGTTTCACACCCAGGAGGGAATCTCTGTAATAGTTAGGATAGCTATTTATGTGTTTTGGCATTTGAAACGCGAATAAATTTTATGTGCAAGCAAATTCTTTCATGCATTTACTGATTTTTTCAGCTAAATGACCCTGAAATTGAAAAGCATTTCAAATGAACTCAGAAAAGGTTGAAAGTTGGCATGGTATCATAATTTCACCCACATAGCATGTGCAAAAAAGTAGAGAGGGTTGCCGCAAAAACTGGATGCACTTCGTATACAAAATGGACAATCTCTTTCGAAGTATCAGGGTTTCGGACGAAAACTCATCCGTTACAAAGGAATTTCATTTTTTAAATAACCTAAGCATTACCAAATTGAATATAATGATAAAACACACTAATATTAAACATAAAAAAAAGAATCACTAAAAAATCTATTTTCAAAGTTAAGTTATTCACAAACTAGTGATTCACACAAATTTCAAATAATTCAAAATTTAAACTATTCAAATTTGTAAACTACCGGTACTAATAGAAAGTTTGTAATTTTTTGTACCTAAAGCAAAAATATTCACAAAGAAACTCTAAATACAGCAAAAAACAACTCAAAAATAAATAAAACAAAAATAAATAAAGCAAAAAAATAAGAAAAAAGCCCACCTACTGCGCCACAGCAGCCTGCATACGACTAGAAACCCAACCTGTTGTTGGGCCAGGATGCAGGCCCGCAAAGGCCCAGTAGGCCCACAGGGCAGCACAAAACATTTAGGCCTAGTAGGCCTGCTTTGGAGAAGAGCTCGAGGGAGCTACCGCACTGGGGCTTATAAACCAGTGCGGATGCCCCTCGGCTAGCGAGGTGGGACTAAACATTTCGCACCGCACCTGCGCCAGCGCACCCCCTTTAGTACCAGGTGGTGGCTCAAACCGGTACTAAAGGGGGGGGGTCTTTAGTACCGGTTGGAGCCACCACTCGGTACTAAAGGGGTGCCGTTCCCGCCGCTTGGCCTGGCCAAAATAGACCTTTAGTACCGGTTGGTGGCTCCAACCGGTACTAAAGGTTGTTCTATATAAGAAAGAAAAAAGTCCATTTTACTACCCTGAATAAAGTGGGTGGTTCACTTTACCCCCTGATCTATTTTTTGACTCCTTCTACCCCCAAACAAACCAAAACCGTACAAAACACCCCCTGGCTGGTTTGTCTCCACTCGCTGCTGATGTGGCACTAGTTAACGGTGGTTTTGACCTCAGTGGGCCCCCCTTGTCAGGTCGGGCGTGGGCATCCCCATCGCTCCCTCGCGCTTCGTTCTGGCTCCAGCGCGACCCCGCCGACGAGCCGCGTCGCCACTTGCTCCACCCCGCGCTGGCCCGCCTCCTCCCGCAGCTACGCCGCCCCGCCGTTCGCCGTGGCGCTCTCGGTGAGCACCCCGCTCGGCCTCGCCTCGCTCCTCCGCGGCATTGGCTCCGGCGCCGTCCGCCCCATCGCCGCTCCGGCCGCGCGCCTGCGCCGCCCCGCCTCCTCGCCGAGCTTGCGCTATGGACCCCAGCCGCCCTCACGCGCTACTCGCGCCGTCGTCCCGGGCCGCCCGCCGGCTCCGACCGCCCCGCTTTGCCCTCGCGCGCGCGGCCCTGTCCGCGCCCAAGCCGGTCCAAGCCGCTCTACCCTCATGCGCGTGAACCCATCGTTGAGCTTGGCTGCGCCCAGCCTCCCCCGCTCGACGCACACCGGCTCCGACCACGCATGCTCTGCCCTCGCGCGCGCAGTCTAGTCTGCGGCCAAGCCGGTCCGTGCCGCTCTGCCCTCGTGCGCGCGAACCCATCACCGCGCCTGGCCGCGCTCGGGGCGCGCCGGCTTCGCCCGCCACAGCCGCCTGCTGGCTATGCGCGCATCGGCTGCCGCCGCTGTGGCCGGCTGCTACTGCAGTAGGGGCCACCCCTTTTTTCTTTTTTCTATTTCTTTTTTTAAAAAAACTGACGAGTGGGACCCATTGGCAGGTCAAATACCACCTTTTACTATGTCCACGTCATCATCTGGTCTGGGTAAACCACCTAGGGTGCTTTTTTGTCCGGTATGAGACTGTTTAGGGGGGTATAGGAACCGAAAAATAGATCAGGGGGTAAAGCGAACCACCCACTTTATTCAGGGTAGTAAAATGGACTTTTTTCTATAAGAAAACACTTTAAAAAATTTGTCAGTTTCTCATCTCTCCCTCCGCTTCTTTCTCCTCTGCCCTGTCGCCGCCGCCCCTCGTCGCCGACCCCGTCGCCGTCCGTCGCCGTCGCCGTCCCCGTCGTCGCGCCGCGCCGCGCCCCGTCCTCCCGTCGTCCCCGCCCGGCCTGTCGCTGCCCCGTCCCTGTCGCCGTCTCCGTCTCCGTCCCCGTCCCCTTCGCCGCCCCCCGTCGTCGCGCCTCGCCGGCGAGCTCCTGCCCCGGCCGCCATGTACCACACACACACAATCTTTCTGTTTTTTAGTTATAGAATTATTAGAAATGTTAGTTATATAGAAATGTTTTTTAGTTATAGAAATATTAGAAATGTTAGTTATATAGAAATGTTAGTTATATAGAAATATTAGAAATGTTAGTTATATAGAAATGTTAGTTATATTAGAAATGTTAGTTATATAGAAATGTTAGTTATATAGAAATGTTTTTTAGTTATAGAAATATTAGAAATGTTAGTTTTAGTTATAGAAATATTAGAAATGTTAGTTTTAGTTATAAAATTTAGAATTTGCATATATGAAATCACAATCCATCATTTAAAAAATGTTACTTTACTTTTGCGGCATATAGTATTTGTTGTCGACGATGCCCGGCCCGCATCCTCGCCGTCGACCCGTTCGCGACGACGTCCTGCTTCAGAGGACCCATATCCAGGACTGGGTTCCGCCGGGATGGCACTGGGAGGTGCTACCTTCAGGGGCGCGACGCTTGGTGAGGAACTCGGCCCCGGGTCCCGTCGTCGACCCTCATCTCCTTTGGTGGCGTTCGCGTGGGCCACTTTCAGTGCGGAGGGAGACGGCCCCGTCGGAGGTGGTACGTCGCCGTGTCAGGGAGGAGGACGAGCACGTCCATCGCTACATGGCTGCTATGGACGTCAGGTTCTCCAATACCTGGCAGGTTCTTTGGGGAGATCACCCGAGCTATGATCCAGTGATGGTTCCTTCACTTTGGTTGTCCACCGCCTAGATTACTCTCTAGTATTCGATCTTTATTAGCTAGCTAGCTAGCTAGTGATGTACTCGTTATATAATATTCGAGATGATTTATTCGAGATTATATATATTATTCGAGACGATGTATTTGAGATTATGTCTATTATTCGAGACGACGTATTCGAGATTATATTCGATGATGCTTATTATGTACTATGATTGATTCAGTTTTTCCTTATTAATTGATTGCATCCATGCATTGTAATTTGAATATATTTCTTTTGGATTAGTTAAACAAAACCTATGGCGGACAATACCGACAGAGAGGGAGAAGAGGCCCTGTTCAATATCATACGCAATCCTTGCGGGCCAGATGATGATCAGAATGAAGAAGATTATGACGGCTCCGAATATCTAAACAACACCGGGGAGGGTGATATGATATTCGATCGCGACGACCGAATTGATGAAGTCATGAACTATGAACATGACGAAGAAAATGTTGATCTTGACACAACAAAGACCGGCGAGGTATATATATTTATATAAGCAGGCATCTGGTGATCATCACATGTTTTAAATGACTTGAAGATATATTAACGAATTGATCTTTCTTCTTTCAGCCATTCGGATCAAGCAAATCTTCAGGCAACAGGAAACGAGGCCCGAACAAAAAGTTGAAGGAGGGCGTAAAGTACAATATCGAGGCCATCGAACCTAATGGCGAACCATTAGCGCCAAAGAAGATTGCAGACAAGTTCATTCATCAGTGCGGAGTTCTTGTGAAGGACCAACTCCCGATCTCCCTTCAAGAATGGAGAGAGCCAGCAAAGCCACGTCCAGTAGTTACTTTTGTCGACGACAGACAAAAGCTTCTGCTTTGGGAAACGCTCATGGAACATTTCACCTACCAGATCATTTCGCAGATGCAGATGTGGAGAAAGTCAAGGACGCTGCTCTTAGGAAGATGGCGGTGGCATTCAAGAACCACAAGAATCGTGAATGGGCCAAGTACGTCAAGGGAGGAAGGAAGACTCCAGTATTCAAGGGAACACTAGAGAAGCAAAGTGCTCATTGGGACGATTTCGTGAAATTCAAGGATTCGGAATTATCTAAGGAACAGTCGAGAATAAACAAGGCTAATGCCGCAAAAAAGGATAAGTTCCATAAGCTGGGCCAGGTGGCTATGCGGTGGGAACGCCTAAGTGGGATAAGTCTGAGAAAGAGATGGAGGATGCAGGTGTCACTCCAGAAACATTGAGATGGCCCCCCAGGTGCAGGACTTGGTTCTATGCGCATGGGGGGGAGTTGGACGCGAAGACAGGCAAAGTTTTGAAGAAGGCATGTCTGGATGGAGCCGAAGATAAGCTACTTGTTGCAATAGAAGAGGCTCGATCGGGGGTGTTCCAGCCCAACAGAGAGAACGACGAGCTTATGCGTGCCCTGGGAAATCCTGAACACCCAGGAAGAACACGAGGCATGGGCGCTATTCCGTGGTATGAGGGGTTTTCGGACTGGAACACCGACTACAGAACCCGTGCGAGAAAAAAGATTACGGAGGAGAAGAAGAGGAAGATGGAGGAGGAGCAGAGGAAGCTAGACTATGAACGCCTTCAAGGCCTAGAATCAGCGCACGCGGACTTGGCAGTCAAATTCCAGCGGCAGCAGGAGCAGATCGACTCACTTAGCCAGCAAAGGGGGTCTCAGCAGCTGCAGCAACTAGCGGATGATCCACCATTGGATAGCACCGTCCCATCCATGCCGAGAAGCAGCGTGGATTCCGCCCCGGGCGACACATTGCTGGATAGCTACCCAGTGGATGAGATCATGGAGAACACTAACTGTGAGCTACACTTCAAAATGAAGAACATATCCATGAAGGTGGCGGACGCCCTTGCTTTTACAAATCCCCCCGAGGCAACCTTCCATTGCAACCCGATTCCAGCGGGCTATGCTCGTGTCTTGGTTGATGAGGTGGTGGACCAATATTCGGGGCTAGAGCTTGACATTCCTGGAGGTGACGATGATCACACACTGGGAGAGGCCAACCATCGTATCATCCTATGGAGAAAGGATTGCATCATCTTTCGAAGGCCACCGACACCGCGTCATCCGACTCCTCGTCGAAGTCCGCCACTGAGTCAGCAGACTCCCGCTCCTCCAAGTCCACCAACGCGTCAGGCCACTCCTCCTCCAAGTCCGGCACAGCTTCAGGCCACTCCTCCTCCTCCAAGTCCAGCAAAGCGTCAGGCCACTCCTCCTCCAAGTCCGGCACAGCTCCAGGACACTCCTCCTCCTCCAACTCAGCCACGTCAGCCGTCTTCGCCGCCTCAACAATCACGGAAGAGAGCCGCCTCAGCTATGGTGCATAGCGGTACAAGTCGAGGTAGTACTGGAGGTACAGGCGGAGGCAAGCGATTTCAATATGGTCCAAGCCTTGCGCCTCTTCCGCAGAGGCCTTATGACAAGTCCGAGGAGGAAAACGTAGCCATATCGAAGGCCGAGGTGGAAGCCCATTTTGCACCGAAACCGCCACCGCCGCCAAGGGAGAAAGTGCCTGTGGAAAAGATTGACCACTTCATTCGTATGGCTAGAGCACCAGCTCCCAAGCCTGTTGACACAGACTATGAGTGCCACATCAAGAAGTTAAATCGAGCACATCTACAGAAAGAGGCGAGCTCAAGCTCGAGCAAATCAGCTGGCAAAAGGAGCGGTAAAACCGTTCCCCAGCTGGGAGAACAGGCGGCGCAATAAATCCCCCCGCTTGTTGTGCCAACAACACATGAGAGTAGGCGTGCCCAATATTATTGTGGGCAAACCTTTAACGTTCCCGGGCTGGGCGATGTGGTAATAACTGAGGAGCATATTGAGTAGGCTGAAACGCTCATGATCATTGTTGGACAACTCCTTGATATCGAGCCCATGTCTCCGATTAGAGAGGAGGAAATAAAACGGAAATATGTCCGGGGCCAACCTTTGGTCGAGCCAGACGAGGTCAAGAAGCTCCCAATGAGAATATATGAATTGCATCAATGGTACATGGACATTACCAAGATTTCCAATCGAGAGTCCCTCATGGTGAATGTCAAGAAGGATCATTACTATCATGAGAAAGCTGTGACCGTTGAGTATGCAGAACTATTTCAGCTATACAATCAAGACGCACTCGACAAATCTATCGTCAGTTGCTATTGTCTGTAAGTGATTTATTTCTGTAATTTAAGTCTCAAGCTAGCTGTAGTGATCATTTTGATCAATCATTACCTGTAATTATCCTCACTATATTCTTTTCTGTGGTATTATGCAGGATGAAGATTTATGAAATGAAAAAAGGTGGATGCTATGGCATTGGGTTCGTTGACCCAAATACCATTAATGAATACACATGGAAATTAGATCCATATTATGAAAAAAGTGTAGAGGAAAGCATGCTAGAGTTCTTCAAGCGCCTCAAATACAATGAAGATATACTACTTCCTTACAACTTCGAGTGAGTCACACTGTCTTGTACTACAAATTCTGTTTTTGCCTACTAGCTAGCTACATGTTTTTTCTTACATATGCCCGCTTAATTAAGACATGCAAACGTGTGTGCATGCAGATTTCACTGGATCTTGTTAATCATTAAAGTTGATGAAGGAACAATTGAAGTACTAGACTCACTACTTAAGAAAGCAAGTGACTACACCATCATGAAGGGGATAGTCAATAGGTAATTTCAATCATTATTAACTATATCTCGGCCTATTTAATTAGTTCGTCATTTCCTGATAACAACTATTTAATAACCCATTTATTCATTTTCTTTGTCGGCGGGCAGGTCTTGGGCAAAGTTCATCAGGGCCACTCCAGGCCCATGGAAACAAAATCTGAAATGGTATCGACCCTAGGTATGTAATTAAGTAGTACTAGCTAGCTGCCATCTCTTTAATTATCATGCTTGATTAATTCTTATCTGATCAAATTCCATTCTCGTAAAGGCCCTGAAGCAGGCGCCGCGGAATAATCTGTGTGCATACTACGTTTGCGAGAATATTCGCATGATGGCGTCCGAAAGGAGCAGATCTCAAAGACAGGAGTGGGTACGTTTGTCAGAACACTATTCACAATTTTTACACCATTATCAATATCTAGTCACACAACTAATACACATGCATATTGATCTCCTTCTTAACAGTTCAAAGAGGTGCGGGAGAAGCTCCTAACAGAGGACCGCATAGAAGCAATTCAAGAGGAAATAGCGGGATTTTTGCTCGACCAGGTCATAGATCCCAAAGGAGAATACTATTACCCGCTACCGCCCCCATGAACTGTTGGGGAACGTAGCATAAATTCAAAATTTTCCTACGTGTCACCAAGATCAATCTATGGAGTCATCTAGCAACGAGGGAGGATTGGATCTACATACCCTTGTAGATCGTGCGCGGAAGCGTTCAAGAGAACGGGGTTGATGGAGTCGTACTCGTCGTGATTCAAATCACCGATGATCCTAGCGCCGAACGGACGGCACCTCCGCGTTCAACACACGTACGGAACGGAGACGTCTCCCACGCCTTGATCCAGCAAGGAGGAGGGAGAGGTTGATGGAGATCCAGCAGCACGACGGCGTGGTGGAAGTAGGGGATTCCAACAGGGCTTCGCTAAGCGCTGCGGGAGGAGGTAGATGTGTCACAGGAGGGAGAGGGAGGCGCCAGGCCTTAGATTGGTTTGCTCCTCCTTTTCCCCCACTATATATAGGGCCAAGGGAGAGGGGGAGGTGCAGCCCTTGCCCCTTCCTCCAAGGAAGGGTGCGGCCAAGGGTGGGGAGGAGTCCATCCTCCCCAAGGCACCTCGGAGGTGCCTTCCCCCTTTAGGACTCTCCCCTTTTTTTTCTCTCTTGGCGCATGGGCCTCTTGGGGCTGGTGCCCTTGGCCCATATAGGCCAAGGCACACCCCCTACAGCCCATGTGGCCCCCCCGGGCAGGTGGCCCCACCCGGTGGACCCCCGGGACCCTTCCGGTGGTCCCGGTACAATACCGATGACCCCGAAACTTGTCCCGATGGCCGAAACAGCACTTCCTATATATAATTCTTTACCTCCGGACCATTCCGGAACTCCTCGTGACATCCGGGATCTCATCCGGGACTCCGAACAACTTTCGGGTTACCGCATACTAATATCTCTATAACCCTAGCGTCACCGAACCTTAAGTGTGTAGACCCTACGGGTTCGGGAGACATGCAGACATGACCGAGACGACTCTCCGGTCAATAACCAACAGCGGGATCTAGATACCCATGTTGGCTCCCACATGTTCCACGATGATCTCATCGGATGAACCACGATGTCAAGGACTTAATCAATCCCGTATTCAATTCCCTTTGTCTAGCGGTATTGTACTTGCCCGAGATTCGATCGTCGGTATCTTTATACCTTGTTCAATCTCGTTACCGGCAAGTCTCTTTACTCGTTCCGTAACACATCATCCCGTGATCAACTCCTTGGTCACATTGCGCATATGATGATGTCCTACCGAGTGGGCCCAGAGATACCTCTCCGCTTACACGGAGTGACAAATCCCAGTCTCGATTCGTGCCAACCCAACAGACACTTTCGAAGATACCTGTAATGCACCTTTATAGCCACCCAGTTACGTTGTGACGTTTGATACACCCAAAGCACTCCTACAGTATCCGGGAGTTGCACAATCTCATGGTCTAAGGAAATGATACTTGACATTAGAAAAGCTATAGCATATGAACTACACGATCTAGTGCTATGCTTAGGATTGGGTCTTGTCCATCACATCATTCTCCTAATGATGTGATCCCGTTATCAATGACATCCGATGTCCATGGTTAGGAAACCGTAACCATCTATTGATCAACGAGCTAGTCAACTAGAGTCTTACTAGGGACATGGTGTTGTCTATGTATCCACACATGTATCTGAGTTTCCTATCAATACAATTATAGCATGGATAATAAACGATTATCATGAACAAGGAAATATAATAATAACCAATTTATTATTGCCTCTAGGGCATATTTCCAACAGTCTCCCACTTGCACTAGAGTCAATAATCTAGTTCACATCGCCATGTGATTAACATTCACTGGTCACATCGCCATGTGACCTACACCCAAGAGTTTACTAGAGTCAGTAGTCTAGTTCACATCACTATGTGATTAACACTCAATGAGTTTTAGGTTTGATCATGTTTCTTGTGAGAGAGGTTTTAGTCAACGGGTCCGAACCTTTCAGATCCGTGTGTGCTTTACAAATCTCTATGTCATCTCCTAGATGTAGCTACCACGTTCCATTTGGAGCTAATCCAAATAACTGTTCTGCTTGGAGCTATTCTAAATTGTTGCTCCATTATACGTATCCGGTATCTCTACTTAGAGCTATCCGGATAGGTGTTAAGCTTGCATCGACGTAACCTTTTACGACGAACTCTTTTACCACCTCCATAATCGAGAAAATTCCTTAGTCCACTAGTTACTAAGGATAACTTTGACCGCTGTCCTGTGATCCATTCATGGATCACTCTTGTACCCCTTGACTGACTCATGGCAAGGCACACTTCAGGTGCGGTACATAGCATAGCATACTGTAGAGCCTATGTCTTAAGCATAGGGGACGGCCTTCGTCCTTTCTCTCTATTCTGCCGCGGTCGAGCTTTAAGTCTTAACTTCATACCTTACAACTCAGGCAAGAACTCCTTCTTTGACTGATCCATCTTGAACACCTTCAAGATCACGTCAAGGCATGTGCTCATTTGAAAGTACTATTAAGCGTTTTGATCTATCCTTATAGATCTTGATGCTCAATGTTCAAGTAGCTTAATCCAGGCTTTCCATTGAAAACACTTTCCAAATAACCCTATATGCTTTCCAGAAATTCTACATCATTTCTGATCAACAATGTGTCAACAACATATACTCATCAGAAATTCTATAGTGCTCCCACTCACTTCTTTGGAAATACAAGTTTCTCATAAACTTTGTATACACCCAAAATCTTTGATCATCTCATCAAAGCGTACATTCCAACTCCGAGATACTTACTCCAGTCCTCAGAAGGATAGCTGGAGCTTTGCATACTTATTAGCATCTTTTCAGGATTGAAAAAACCTTTCGGTTGTATCACATACAACCTTTCCTCAAGAAAATCGTCGAGGAAACAATGTTTTTGACATCCTATCTGCAAGATTTCATAAATAATGCAGTGACTGCTAATATAATTCCAACAGACTCTTAGCATCGCTACGAGTGAGAAAATCTCACCGTAGTCAACTCCTTGAACTTGTCGGAAAACATCTTAACGACAAGTCGAGCTTTCTTAATGGTGAAATTTACCATCATTGTCCGTCTTCCTTTTAAAATCCATCTGTACTCAACAGCCTTACGACCATCAAGTAGTTCTTCCAAAGTCTAAACTTTGTTTTCATGTATGGATCCTCTCTCGGATTATATGGCCTCGAGCCATTTATCGGAATCCGGGCCCACCATCGCTTCTCCACAGCTCGTAGGTTCATTGTTGTCTAGCAACATGACTTCCAAGACAGGATCACGTACCACTCTGGAGTAGTACTCATCCTTGTCATCCTACGAGGTTTGGTAGTGACTTGATCTGAAGTTTCATGATCACTATCATAAGCTTCCACTTCAATTGGTGTAGGTGCCACAGGAACAACTTCCTGTGCCCTGCCACACACTAGTTGAAGAGACGGTTCAATAACCTCATCAAGTCTCCACCATCCTCCCACTCAATTCTTTCGAGAGAAACTTTTCCTCGAGAAAGGACCCGATTCTAGAAACAATCCCTTATTGCTTTCGGATCTGCGACAGGAGGTATACCCAACTGTTTTGGGTGTCCTATGAAGATGCATTTATCCGCTTTGGGTTCAAGCTTATCAGCCTGAAACTTTTTCACATAAGCGTCGCAGCCCCAAACTTTTAAGAAATGACAGCTTAGGTTTCTCTAAACCATAGTTCATACGGTGTCATCTCATCGGAATTACATGGCGCCCCATTTAAAGTGAATGTGGTTGTCTCTAATGCCTAACCCATAAACTATCGTGGTAATTCGATAAGAAACATCATGGTATGCATCATATCCAATAGGGTGCAGTTATGATGTTCGGACACACCATCACACTATGGTGTTCCAGGCTGTATTAGTTGTGAAACAATTTCCACAATGTCTTAATTCCGTGCCAAACTCGTAATTCAGATATTCATCTCTATGATCATATCATAGATCTTTTATCCTCTTGTCACGACGATCTTTCAACTTCACTCTGAAATTACTTGAACCTTTCAATAATTCAGACTCGTTATTCATCAAGTAAATATACTCAACGTCTACTCAAGTCATCTGTGAAGTAAGAACATAACGATATCCACTACATGCCTCAGCACTCATTGGACTGCACACATCAAAAATGTATTACTTCCAACAAGTTGCTTTCTTGTTCCATTTTACTGAAACGAGGCTCTCAGTCATCTTGCCCATGTGGTATGATTTGCATGTCTCAAGTGATTCAAAATCAAGCGAGTACAAAACGGTCCATTTGCATGGAGGTTCTTCATGCATATACACCAATAGACATGGTTCGCATGTCTCAAACTTTTCAAAAATGAGTGAGTCCAAAGGTCCATCAACATGGAGCTTCTTCATGCGTTTTATACCGATATGACTTATGTGGCTGTGCCACAAGTAGGTGGTACTATCATTACTATCTTTTGGCATGAACATGTGTATCACTACGATCGAGATTCAATAAACCATTCATTTTAGGCGTAAGACCATTGAGGTATTATTCAAATAAACAGAGTAACCATTATTCTCCTTAAATGAATAACCGTATCGCGATAGACATAATCCAATCATGTCTATGCTCAACGCAAACACCAAACTCGATGGTAGAGGGAGCTTGCGATGCTTGATCATATCAACATTGGAAACACTTCCAACACATATCGTCAGCTCACCTTTAGCTAGTCTCCGTTTTATTCCGTAGCTTTTATTTCGAGTTACTAACACTTAGCAATCGAACCGGTATCTAATACCCTGGTGCTACTAGGAGTACTAGTAAAGTACACATCAACACAATGTATATCCAATATACTTCTATCGACCTTGCCAGCCTTCTAATCTACCAAGTATCTAGGGTAATTTTGCTCCAGTGGTTGTTCCCCTTATTACAGAAGCACTTAGTCTCGGGTTTGGGTTCAACCTTGGGTTTCTTCACTAGAGCAGCAGCTGAATTGCCGTTTCATGAAGTATCCCTTCTTGCCCTTTCCCTTCTTGAAACTAGTGGTTTCACCAAACATCAACAATTGATGCTCCTTCTTGATTTCTACTTTCGCGGTGTCAAACATCGCGGATATCTCAAGGATCATCATATATGTCCCTGATATATCATAGTTCATCACGAAGCTCAAGCAGCTTGGTGGTAATGACTTCGGAGAAACATCACTATCTCATCTGGAAGATTAACTCCCACTTGATTCAAGTGATTGTTGTACTCAGACAATCTGAGCACAAGCTCAACAATTGAGCTTTTCTCCCTTAGTTCGCAGGCTAAGAAAATCGTCGGAGGTCTTATACCTCTTGACGTGGGCACGAGCCTGAAATTCCAATTTCAGCCCTCAAAACATCTCATATGTTTTGTGATGTTTCAAAAATGTCTTTGGTGCCTCAACTCTAAACCGTTTAACTGAACTATCACGTAGTTATCAAAACGTGTATGTCAGATGTTCGCAACATCCACAGACAACGTTCGAGGTTCAGCACACTGAGCGGTGCATTAAGGACATAAGCCTTCTATGAAGCAATGAGGACAATCCTCAGTTTACGGACCTAGTCCACATAATTGCTACTATCAACTTTCAACTAATTTTTTTCTCTAGGAACATAACTAAACAGTAGAACTAAAGCGCGAGCTACGACATAATTTGCAAAATCCTTTTGACTATGTTCAGAATAATTAAGTTCATCTTATGAACTCCCACTTAGATTAGACATCCCTCTAGTCATCTAAGTATTACACGATCCGAGTCGACCAGGCCATGTCCGATTAACACGTGAGACGGACTAGTCAACGTCGGTGAACATCTTCATGTTGATCGTATCTTCCATACGACTCGTGTTCGACCTTTCGGTCTCTGTGTTCCGAGGCCATGTCTTCACATGCTTAGGCTCGTCAAGTTAACCCTAAGTGTTTTTGCATGTGTAAATCTTGCTTACACCCGTTGTATGTGAACGAAAGGATCTATCACACCCGATTAACACGTGATGCTTCGAAGCGACGAACTGTAGCAACGGTGCACAGTTAGGGGAGAACACTTCTTGAAATTTTAATGAGGGATCATCTTATTTACTACCGTCGTTCTAAGCAAATAAGATGTATAAACATGATAAACATCATATGCAATCAAATAATGGTGACATGATATGGCCAATATCATATAGCTCCTTTGATCTCCATCTTGGGGCTCCATGATCATCTATTACAAGAACATGATCAATCTCATACATCACATATATCATTCATCACATCCTTTTGGCCATATCACATCACATAGCATACCCTGCAAAAACAAGTTAGGCGTCCTCTAATTGTTGTTTGCATGTTTTACGTGGCTGCTATGGGTTTCTAGCAAGAACGTTTCTTACCTACGCAAAACCACAACGTGATATGCCAATTGCTATTTACCCTTCATAAGGACCCTTTTCATCGAATCCGATCCGACTAAAGTGGGAGAGACAGACACCCGCTAGCCACCTTATGCAACTAGTGCATGTCAGTCGGTGGAACCTGTCTCATGTAAGAATACGTGTAAGGTCGGTCCGGGCCGCTTCATCCCACGATGCCGCCGAATCAAGATAAGACTAGTAACGGCAAGCATATTGAACAAAATCAACGCCCACAACTACTTTGTGTTCTACTCGTGCATAGAATCTATGCATAGACCTAGCTCATGATGCCACTGTTGGGGAACGTAGCATAAATTCAAAATTTTCCTACGTGTCACCAAGATCAATCTATGGAGTCATCTAGCAACGAGGGAGGATTGGATCTACATACCCTTGTAGATCGCGCGCGGAAGCGTTCAAGAGAACGGGGTTGATGGAGTCGTACTCGTCGTGATTCAAATCACCGATGATCCTAGCGCCGAACGGACGGCACCTCCGCGTTCAACACACGTACGGAACGGAGACGTCTCCCACGCCTTGATCCAGCAAGGAGGAGGGAGAGGTTGATGGAGATCCAGCAGCACGACGGCGTGGTGGAAGTAGCGGGATTCCAACAGGGCTTCGCTAAGCGCTGCGGGAGGAGGTAGATGTGTCACGGGAGGGAGAGGGAGGCGCCAGGCCTTAGATTGGTTTGCTCCTCCTTTTTCCTCACTATATATAGGGCCAAGGGAGAGGGGGAGGCGCAGCCCTTGCCCCTTCCTCCAAGGAAGGGTGCGGCCAAGGGTGGGGAGGAGTCCATCCTCCCCAAGGCACCTCGGAGGTGCCTTCCCCCTTTAGGACTCTCCCCTTTTTTTTTTCTCTCTTGGCGCATGGGCCTCTTGGGGCTGGTGCCCTTGGCCCATATAGGCCAAGGCACACCCCCTACAGCCCATGTGGCCCCCCCGGGCAGGTGGCCCCACCCGGTGGACCCTCGGGACCCTTCCGGTGGTCCCGGTACAATACCGATGACCCCGAAACTTGTCCCGATGGCCGAAACAACACTTCCTATATATAATTCTTTACCTCCGGACCATTCCGGAACTCCTCGTGACGTCCGGGATCTCATCCGGGATTCCGAACAACTTTCGGGTTACCGCATACTAATATCTCTATAACCCTAGCGTCACCGAACCTTAAGTGTGTAGACCCTACGGGTTCGGGAGACATGCAGACATGACCGAGACGACTCTCCGGTCAATAACCAACAGCGGGATCTGGATACCCATGTTGGCTCCCACATGTTCCACGATGATCTCATCGGATGAACCACGATGTCAAGGACTTAATCAATCCCGTATTCAATTCCCTTTGTCTAGCGGTATTGTACTTGCCCGAGATTCGATCGTCGGTATCTTTATACCTTGTTCAATCTAGTTACCGGCAAGTCTCTTTACTCGTTCCGTAACACATCATCCCATGATCAACTCCTTGGTCACATTGCGCATATGATGATGTCCTACCGAGTGGGCCCAGAGATACCTCTCCGCTTACACGGAGTGACAAATCCCAGTCTCGATTCGTGCCAACCCAACAGACACTTTCGGAGATACCTGTAATGCACCTTTATAGTCACCCAGTTACGTTGTGACGTTTGATACACCCAAAGCACTCCTACGGTATCCGGGAGTTGCACAATCTCATGGTCTAAGGAAATGATACTTGACATTAGAAAAGCTATAGCATATGAACTACACGATCTAGTGCTATGCTTAGGATTGGGTCTTATCCATCACATCATTCTCCTAATGATGTGATCCCGTTATCAACGACATCCGATGTCCATGGTTAGGAAACTGTAACCATCTATTGATCAACGAGCTAGTCAACTAGAGGCTTACTAGGGACATGGTGTTGTCTATGTATCCACACATGTATCTGAGTTTCCTATCAATACAATTATAGCATGGATAATAAACGATTATCATGAACAAGGAAATATAATAATAACCAATTTATTATTGCCTCTAGGGCATATTTCCAACAGTCTCCCACTTGCACTAGAGTCAATAATCTAGTTCACATCGCCATGTGATTAACATTCACTGGTTACATCGCCATGTGACCTACACCCAAGAGTTTACTAGAGTCAGTAGTCTAGTTCACATCACTATGTGATTAACACTCAATGAGTTTTAGGTTTGATCATGTTGCTTGTGAGAGAGGTTTTAGTCAACGGGTCTGAACCTTTCAGATCCGTGTGTGCTTTACAAATCTCTATGTCATCTCCTAGATGTAGCTACCACGTTCCATTTGGAGCTAATCCAAATAACTGTTCTGCTTGGAGCTATTCTAAATTGTTGCTCCATTATACGTATCCGGTATCTCTACTCAGAGCTATCCGGATAGGTGTTAAGCTTGCATCGACGTAACCTTTTACGACGAACTCTTTTACCACCTCCATAATCGAGAAAATTCCTTAGTCCACTAGTTACTAAGGATAACTTTGACCGCTGTCCTGTGATCCATTCATGGATCACTCTTGTACCCCTTGACTGACTCATGGCAAGGCACACTTCAGGTGCGGTACACAGCATAGCATACTGTAGAGCCTATGTCTTAAGCATAGGGGACGACCCTCGTCCTTTCTCTCTATTCTGCCGCGGTCGAGCTTTAAGTCTTAACTTCATACCTTACAACTCAGGCAAGAACTCCTTCTTTGACTGATCCATCTTGAACACCTTCAAGATCACGTCAAGGCATGTGCTCATTTGAAAGTACTATTAAGCGTTTTGATCTATCCTTATAGATCTTGATGCTCAATGTTCAAGTAGCTTAATCCAGGCTTTCCATTGAAAACACTTTCCAAATAACCCTATATGCTTTCCAGAAATTCTACATCATTTCTGATCAACAATGTGTCAACAACATATACTCATCAGAAATTCTATAGTGCTCCCACTCACTTCTTTGGAAATACAAGTTTCTCATAAACTTTGTATACACCCAAAATCTTTGATCATCTCATCAAAGCGTACATTCCAACTCCGAGATGCTTACTCCAGTCCTCAGAAGGATAGCTGGAGCTTTGCATACTTATTAGCATCTTTTCAGGATTGACAAAACCTTTCGGTTGTATCACATACAACCTTTCCTCAAGAAAATCGTCGAGGAAACAATGTTTTTGACATCCTATCTGCAAGATTTCATAAATAATGCAGTGACTGCTAATATAATTCCAATAGACTCTTAGCATCGCTACGAGTGAGAAAATCTCACCGTAGTCAACTCCTTGAACTTGTCAGAAAACATCTTAACGACAAGTCGAGCTTTCTTAATGGTGAAATTTACCATCATTGTCCGTCTTCCTTTTAAAATCCATCTGTACTCAACAGCCTTACGACCATCAAGTAGTTCTTCCAAAGTCTACACTTTGTTTTCATGTATGGATCCTCTCTCGGATTATATGGCCTCGAGCCATTTATCGGAATCCGGGCCCACCATCGCTTCTCCACAGCTCGTAGGTTCATTGTTGTCTAGCAACATGACTTCCAAGACAGGATCACGTACCACTCTGGAGTAGTACTCATCCTTGTCATCCTACGAGGTTTGGTAGTGACTTGATCTGAAGTTTCATGATCACTATCATAAGCTTCCACTTCAATTGGTGTAGGTGCCACAGGAACAACTTTTACACCATTATCAATATCTAGTCACACAAGTAATACACATGCATATTGATCTCCTTCTTAACAGTTCAAAGAGGTGCGGGAGAAGCTCCTAACAGAGGACCGCATAGAAGCAATTCAAGAGGAAATAGCGGGATTTTTGCTCGACCAGGTCATAGATCCCAAAGGAGAATACTATTACCCGCTACCGCCCCCATGAACCACTTCCAATTGTTATCGTGCTCCGAAGGCACCAATTAGGCTAATGCCACTGGCTCTGAAGGCACCAATTAGGAGAAATTGTAGATAGCTAGCTAATTGTATATATATATATACACATGTGTGTATATATGTGTGAATTAATTAGTGAGACATTCGATGATATATATATATATATATATTATGATCGGTTCTACTAGAAATTCTATTTATATATATGCATAACGTGTACAATATGTAGTATCGTAAAATACCAGCAAACGAAAAAGAATTAAATGGAAAACACAAAATTAAATGAAAAAGAAATCATAAACCCAAAACCCCCCAACCTTTTAATACCGGTTGGTGTCACCAACCGGTACTAAAGGGCTCCCTGCCCCTGAAGCTGGCTCGTGCCACGTGGTTGCCCTTTAGCACCGGTTCGTGCTGAACCGGTACTAAAGGGGGGGGGCTTTAGTGCCCACAATTTAGTGCCGGTTACCGAACCGGCACTAAAGGGCCTTACGAACCGGTGCTATTGCCCAGTTCTGCACTAGTGATGGACCGACTCCTCGCAGGCGGCCCCTCATGCCCTCAAAGTTTGCACCACATTAAGGCGGCGAGACGGGTGTGGCTACAGTGCCATCTGCCACCCCCGAATCTAGGGCGGGGTGTGACCACAGTGCACCGTACAGGATGGACACCCCCGTCCGGCGCGTCACTGTTGCCACATGGCCTGCGACATCACGCCTGGCAGAGAAGACCATGTCCCCACCACGGGCTGTCGGTATGGCTGGCTGGCGGCGGGCCCTACCTGTCCGTGAGGAGCCGGAAGGCGGTGAGCATCGACCAGCCGGCGCGAGGGGATGCCGATTCCCAACAGACGGCCCTCCACCTCCCTCAGAGTTTGTGCGCTATTAATCAGAAGAGATGGGGAGTGGCTACAGTGAATGCCCGCCAGGCGGCGGCACTGTAGCCACGCCTCCCCCGACAAAGCACACATCATCAGTGGCATCGCCACAATATTAAGCTGCCGGCAGGACCTGCAAGCGGCGGGCGCAGCCTATCGGTGAAGTACGAGATAGCCGGCGGGACCCACCAGGCGGCGGGCCCCAGCGGTTGGCGGAGAAGCCAGCAACCATAGACAATGACAACCAGGACCTACACCCGGCCAAATTACCATTGTACCCCTGAGGGGTAGGCCTATATAAACCCACCAGGGCACCCATGCAAGGGGTTCAGACCTTAGACACACACACACACACTCATAGAGAGAGGAAGCTAGGGCTAGCCTTGTTCTTCTTCCCCCTCTAGAAAAACAGCTCAAGGGGCAAGCTTGTAGCCATCATTGTTGCTTGAGTGATCACGCGGAGACCCCGCAGAGCAGGACTAGGGGTGTTATCTCCTAGGAGAGCCCCGGACCTGGGTAAAGTTCGCCGACGTACGTGTCTACACCTTATCCTGTTTCCTGGCATCGGCGACGTTTTACTACCCCCACCATTATAAGACATTCTTTGGCATATGTCGCACGACACCCCCGACATTTGGCGCCCACCATGGGCCCTGGTGCACCGTCGTTCGGAGATCTGTTCTGGACGGGAACCTTGTTCCTCCCTAGTGAGCGTAGCCAGCCTGGAACGCCGGATGGCACTTGCGCCGACGCGCTGCATGGCGCAGAAGTCGCCTACGTGGCAGCCTGCCTCGCCGATCTTGTTGGCGAGATCTGCCTCTCCAATGAGCCCGCGCCCGTCGCGGGCGCACTCAGCTCCGAGAGCTGCTTCGTCGACCTCCTTGACAAGCTCCACATCGCCAACGAGCCTGCTACCGACCTAGAGTCGGTTGGCTCCACTGACCCGATGCTTGTCGACACAAATACAACCTCTTTCGACTCCTTCCCCACCAACGTGGTGGTCATCGACGACCCGCTCCCTCGCGCGGAGAGCGGCGACAACACCATCACGGAGGTACTTATCATCAGCCATGATGGGGCTTCCGGAGGAGTCGACCAGGACCCATTGCAGGCGGCAATGCGGGACCTATCCACGCCCATTGCAGCAGATGCAGACGCCGAGACGCTGGAAGCTTGCCGCGTCTCGCTTGTGGAGAACGCCAAGAAGCTGGCTACCATGAGACGCCTCTCTAAGGCCTTCCAACACGAGGTTGACTGTGTTGTTGGCGGCACGCCGACTGCTAGCGGGCCCAGCCGGATGGGCACGGTCCTGCAGCGAGGCGGCGCCGTCCCCAGCATGTTTGGAGTAGACCGCCCTGTCTACGCCACGCCCATGGAGAACATATGCACTGCCTAGGCGGAAACAGACGAGCTGGACCACCTAGAGGGCGACGAGCGTCGCTACATGACGGAGCATGCTCAGTAGCTTATCGACGCGAAGACCGCCCTGCAAGAAGCCGGCTGCCGTGCGAAAGAGCCCGGTCAGCGGGTGGAGAACCTGCCCCTTCGTCAGGAGCATGGTGTGACTTTCGGGACGCCGACAGGCGGCGTCCACGACAGACGAGACAAGGAGCCGGCTGTCAGCCGCAGCCGGACTCACATCACCATCGAGCACGACCAAGACGGCCGCCCACGAGCAGTAGAACAATGGGGCGACTATCCGCCACCTCCGCCTCCTCGAAGGGAGAGGCGCGTTTCCCCGCCGCCTGTTGACCACCCAACACTCGGCGACCGGCTAGGCCGCCGAGAGGGAGTCGAAGAGAACGACGCCTTCCTGGCATGATCCCTGGCACTGGAAGAAGAAGACGCGATGGTCCCGCCTTGCTTTGGCCCCCGCATTCGCGACAAGCCCTTCCCCAAAGGGTTCTCGCTCCCAAGAGACACGCCCAAGTATAACGGCTCCATGACGCCGGAGGATTGGCTGGTGGACTAATCCATAGCCGTCAGCATAGCAAATGGCAACAAGCGCATTGCCGTGAAGTACGTCCCGCTCATGCTCCAGGGCACAACCCGGACCTGGCTGAACAGCCTCAAGCCCTACAGCGTCAACAGCTGGGTGGATTTCACCGACGTGTTCATCCTTAACTTCACCAGCACCTACAAACGGACGCCCAAGCCCCGCCAGCTCTCGCTGTGCGTTCAAGGCCTGGATGAGTCCACTCGCGACTACCTGATGTGGTGGGCTGAACTGCGCAACTCTTGCGAAGGGGTGCACGAGATCCAGGCGATCGAGTACTTCATAGCCGGGTACCGAGAGGGCACCTTGCTCAAGCACCGACTCCTCTACGATGAGCCTTCTACACTCGACGAACTACTGATCATAGCAGACAAGTATGCCACTGCCGACTCCTACATGAAGTCAGAGCTCTGAGTGGACACTTCTGGAAAAGTGCTCCCTCCCCCCCCAGAACGCCGGCTGCTGACAACAGTCGGCGGCAGCAGCCGAACGACAACAAGCGCAAAGCCCCGCAGCCGGCTTCCACTAGCCGGCAGGTGGCGACAGTCAAAGATCAGCAGCCTGAAGGGCAACCTGGCCCCAAATGCTAGAAGGGCAGCAAGCCTGCTTGGCTACCCGCCTTCTCCTACGAGCCGACCCTTGATGCTCCCTGCAAGTTCCACAACGGCGCGAAGCCGTCCAACCACACCACCCGGAAGTGCCACTGGCTCACCCGAATCTCCAAGGGCGAAGGACTGCTGCCCCCTCTGCCTGCTGGCCCGCCTCCTCCTCCTCCTCAGCAGCCGATGACCCGAACAGCAGTCGGCGCAATTCAAGATGACTACCCCGAAGAGCATGGAGCCTACGTCGTTTTCACCAGTGTGGCAGACGATCGGCGCAGTCGGCGTTAGCAGCACTGAGAGGTGAAGCTATTGCTTCAAGTGCTCCAGAATTCATGCATTGGTCTGAGAAGCCCATCAGCTGGAGTCGGGCTGACCACCCGGAGGTGATGCCCTCTCTGGGTTCTTATGCTCTGGTGCTGGATGCCACCATGGCAATGGAGAGGCGAGCTACTCGTTTCTCCCGAATTCTGATAGATGGCGACAGCAGCATCAACATCCTATATGGCGATACCATGGAAAAGTTATGCATTAAAGAGAGGCAACTCCAGCCCAGCCAGACTGTTTCCATGGTATTGTGCCCGTCCTGTCCTGCTCACCAATCGGCAAGGTCAAGATAGATTTCATCTTCGGAGACAAAGATCACTTCCGCCGCGTGGCGATTTGGTTTGAGGTGGTGGACCCCGAGAGCCCTTATCATGTACTCCTGGGCCGGCCGGCTCTAGCCAAGTTCATGGCAGTACCACACTATGCCTACCTCAAGATGAAGATGCCAGGAACCAAGGGCATTATCACGATATCTGGAGACTATGAGAAGTCGGCCAATTGTGCCGCGACCAGCAGCCGGCTGGCCGAGTCCCTTGTGATTGTTGCTGAGAAAAAGCTCCTGGACCGGGTGGTGGCCATGACCAGCAAGCAGCCGGACATGTCCCCAGAGCCCAAAGAGTCAGAGACCCAGGGCTCCTTCCAGCCGGCCAAAGAGACGAAGAAGATTCCATTGGACACAGAGCACCCGGAAAGGCACGCTGTCATAGGGGCCAACCTTGACAGCAAATAGGAAAGCGATCTTGTCAATTTCCTCTGTGAGAATCGGACATCTTCGCATGGTCTCCCAAGGACATGCCGGGTGTTCCAACGGATTTCGTCAAGCACAACCTACATGTCAGATCAGACGCCAAGCCAGTCAAGCAACCCCTCCGCCGACTGTCGGAGGAGAAAAGAAGAATTGTTGGTGAAGAAATAGCCCGGCTTCTGGTAGCCGACTTCATCATGGAAGTATTTTTCCAGAGTGGCTCGCCAACCCAGTCCTTGTACTGAAGAAGAACAACAAGTGGCGCATGTGCATTGATTACACCAGCCTTAATAAATCTTGCCCAAAGGATCCGTTTGCTTTGCCTCAGATTGATCAAGTAATAGACTCCACAGCTGGATGCGAGCTATTGAGTTTTTTGGATGCTTATTTAGAATATCACCAGATCAAGCTGAACCCGGCAGACCGCCTGAAGACCTCTTTCATCACACCATTCAGAGCCTTCTGCTACCTGAGCATGACATTCGGCTTGAGAAATGCCGGTGCCACCTTTCAGCGTTGCATGCAAAAGTGCCTCCTCAAGCAACTCGGCAGAAATGCCCACGTCTATGTAGACGATATTGTGGTGAAGACGGAGAAGCGCGGCACCCACTTGGAAGATCTCAAGGAAACTTTTGAAAATCTGCGCCGGTTCCAGATCAAGCTCAACCCGGAGAAATGTGTCTTTGGGGTACCGGCCGACCAACTCCTTGGCTTCCTGGTCTCAGAACGCGACATTGAGAGCAACCCCGTGAAGATCAAAGCCATTGAGAGAATGGAGAAGCCCACCCGACTGCGAGACGTTCAGAAGTTCACTAGCTGCTTGGCATCCATCAGCCGCTTCATCAGTTGGCTGGGTGAGAAGGCTCTTCTCCTGTACCAACTCATGAAGAAAACCACTCACTTTGAGTGGAACGATAAGACGGACGAGGCCTTTCTCCAGTTGAAGAAGATGCTGACTACCCCGCCTGTCCTGGTGGCTCCGGCCGCCAAAGAGCCCATGTACCTCTACATCGCCGCCACCAGTCGGGTGGTCAGCACTGTCATAGTAGTAGAGCGCCCAGAGGCCGGCAGGGCACATCCGGTCCAGAGGCTTGTGTATTACTTGAGTGAGGTGCTGTCCACCTCAAAGCAGAACTACCCCCACTACCAGAAGATGTCCTATGGCATGCACTTTGCCGCCAAGAAGCCAAAGCCCTATTTTCAAGAGCACCCCATCATGGTTATCTGCACTGCTCCACTTGCCGAGATCATAGGCAGCAAAGATGCGTCTAGCCGGGTGGCCAAATGGGCCATCGAGTTGCCCCCCTACGCCATATTCTACTAGCCGCGCACCGCCATCAAGTCCCAAGCACTGGCCGACTTCCTCGTTGACTGGGTCGAGACCCAGCACCTGCCGCGTGCTCCAGACTCCACCCATTGGCGGATGCACTTTGATGGCTCAAAAATGCGCCGGCTTGGGAGCCAGCGTTGTCCTCACCTCTCCCAAAGGCGACAAGCTTAGATACACTCTGCAAATTCACTTTGCCGCCTCCAACAACGTGGCCGAGTATGAGGCGCTAGTACACGTCCTCCGGCTGGCAAAAGAGATCGGCATCCGTCAGATCCTGTGCTACGGCGAGTCTGACTTGGTGGTCCAACAGTCGTCTGGGGACTGGGACGCCAAGGATGCAAATATGGCAAGTTACCGCTTCCTCGTTCAGCAACTCAGCGGATATTTCGAGGGGTGCGAGTTCCTTCACGTGCCACGGAACGAAAACGAGCCAGCTGATGCCCTGGCACGGGTCGGCTCCACCCGTCAAGCAATACCAGCCGGCGTCTCCCTTAAGTGCCTCCACAAGCCGTCAATCAAGCCTTCTATAGAATCCGAGTCTATCTTTGTGCTGGTTGTTCCCGAAGCAGTCGGATCTGACTCAAGAGCTTCAGCAGCCGGCCTTGGGACTTCGGTAGGCGCCACGGGGACAACGGCAGTCGCACCCAGCCTGGGGACTTCACAACCCGGCCCGGGGGTTGCGGCAACCAGCCTGGGGACTTCGGTAGGCGGCACGGGGACTGCGACAGTCGCACTCGGCCCGAGGACTTCACAGCCCGGCTCGGGGGCTGCAGCAACCAGCTCGAGGACTTCACCAGATGACTCGGAAACTGCAGCAGCTCCACCCGGCCCAGGGACTTCACAGCTCGGCCCGGGGGCTGCGGCAGTCGGCCCAGAGACTTCAACAACTCAGCAAGCGGTGGCCGGCCCCAACCTGCCACCTCCCAACCCAACCACCCTAGTGCAAGTGGCCGTAGTGGCAGTAAAAGAAATTCAAGCACCATCATGGGCACAACCCATCCTCAAGTTTCTGATGACCAAAGAACTGCCGGCTAACGAGATCTTGACCCGGCAAGTGCAGCGCCAGGCAGGAGCCTACAGGATAGTAAATAGAGAGCTTGTCAGGCGCAGCGTGACCGGAGTCTTCCAACACTGCGTAGAACCAGAGAAGGGTCAAGCAATCCTCAAAGATATCCACCAAGGCGAGTGCGGCCACCACGCGGCCTCCAGATCCCTTGTCGCCAAGGGTTTCCGCCATGGCTTCTTCTGGCTGACTGCTTTGGAATACGCCAAGGAGTTGGTCAAGCATTGCAAAGGGTGCCAGAAGTTCAGCTCCCAGCAACATCTATCGGCTTATGAATTCAAGACCATCCCCTTACCTGGCCTTTTGCCGTGTGGAGGCTGGACATGGTGGGACCATTCAAGACAGCACGCGACGGCATGACCCACCTGCTTGTCGCCGTGGACAAATTCACCAAGTGGATCGAAGCAAAACCAATCAAGAAACTGAATGGTCTGACTGCTGTGACCTTCATTGCCGACATCACTGTTCAATACAGTGTACCACACGGCATCATCACCGACAATGGCACAAACTTTGCCAAGGGAGCCTTGGCCCGTTCCTGTGCGACGTAGGGCATCCGACTGGACTTAGAGTCCGTTGCCCATCCACAGTCAAACAGCCAGGTCGAGCGAGCAAACGGCCTTATCCTCTCCGGCATCAAACCCCGACTAGTTGAGCCTCTGGAGCAATCGGCCGGCTGCTGGATCGATGAGCTACCGGCCGTCCTCTGAAGCCTCCGCACCACTCCGAACAAATCAACCGGCTTCACTCCATTCTTCCTCGTCTACGGGGCCGAGGCCGTCATCCCAACCGACATCGAGTTCGACTCACCTCGCGTCGCCATGTACATAGAGGCAGAGGCAAAAGAAGCAAGAGAAGAGGGCGTTGATTTGTTGGAAGAGGGCTGACTATTAGCACTCAGCCGGTCCACCATCTACCAGCAGAGCCTGCACCGCTACCACAGTCGGAAGGTCAAGCCAAGATCATTCCAAGAGGGAGACCTTGTGCTCCGGCTGATCCAGCGAATAGCCGGCCAACACAAGCTCTCGGCCCATTGGGAAGACCCATTCATCACCAGCAAAGCTTTGGGCAACGACTCCTACTACCTCATCGATGCGCAGAAGCCCAGAGCACGCAAGAGAGATGACTCCGGCAAGGAATCGGAGCGCCCGTGGAATGCAAATCTCCTCCGAAGATTTTATAGTTGAAAGCAGTATGTACCACGCCATCTTTTGTACTAAACGCTAAGACATCGGGACCCTTGAGGGGCACTCGGGGGCTACCCTCCTTATTTATATGACGAGTTCTATGTCTATAAATGTGTTATTTGTTATTCTTCCTGGCACCGGGTTCGACCAGTCGGCCCGGGAGCTTGTCGCCTTGTGCTATGCCTATGCTACCTGCAGTCGGACAAGTAATGTGCGGGCACCTGAGCCCTCTCTTGCCATCAGCCACAGCTCGCAGAGCGACTGTTCGGCTGGCAAGAGTTAAAGGCAGGAAAGGGTGCCCACATGAAAAATGGCTAAGGACCAAAGCATTCGCATAGGCCAAGCCGGCTCCCCGCCTTGCCGACCGGTTATCGAGCAACCGACCGACCGGTTTCTACAACTTAAACTTGCTACGCTCTACAAAGGCTAAGTACTTGCCTTCCCAAAAAACGGCCAAGTACTTGACCCAACCACCGACCGCAGAGCGGCTGGCCGGTTGGCAAGACGGCAGTTAAGGGAAGGCGGCTAAGGAAAAAGTCAAAAAAGAGCAGAAGAGCAAGGCAAGTTAGAAATTGGCAAAGATAATTTATACATAGAAAAAGGCCCTTGGCTAGCATTCAACAGAGTTTGAATACACCCCGAGTGGGTGGAACTGCGTGAATCTAACAAGTCTGTTTGAAAGAAATTACAAAGCAGGAAGAAAAAAGATAACTTGGCCGCCTAGGCTAGAGGAGCAGAAGACGGATCAGAAGGGTCGGCGGAGGTCGAGGCTCCGGGTGGTGGAGCGGCCGCCTGGTCAATCTCGGCCTAGTCTACACCAGCGGCAGCCGGCTCTTCGGCGTGCCGCCCATTGGTCGAGATCTGGTCAGGATGAGGCTGGCTGTCACCTCCATCATCCGACGCATCCTCTCCGCTCTCCTCGTCCTCGTCCTCCTCTTCTTCGCCTTCATAGCTGGAGGCGATCTCCTCCACCGAGTCCTCGTTGCCTTCAGGGTTCAGCCCGAACCATTTAGGCGGCGCCTCGGCGCCCTCCCCAGTCAGCTCGGGGAGGAAGACGCTGGTGTCCGTGTACTCGGCGATCGTCGCAGCACGATGGTAGAGGTCGGGCGCCACCACCGCCAGCTCTTCGGCGGCTTCAGCACGGAGGGTGGCCAATTGATCCAGGTTCAGCCCGGGGTACCACCCCTTGACGAACTCCAGAGCCCACCGTGCGCCTGCCCGGGCTGCGGAGCCCTTCCACGGCTCGAAGCGGCCAATGGCCACCTCCAATGTGACACCCTCGATTCAATCGTACACTAATCATACACGCAAATGTGTACGATCAAGATCAAGGACTCACGGGAAGATATCACAACACAAGTCTAGGCATAAATTAAAATAATACAAGCTTTATATTACAAGCCAAGGGCCTCGAGGGCTCGAATACATAAGCTCGAATACGCAAGAGTCAGCGGAAGCAACAATATCTGAGTACAGACATAAGTTAAACAGGTTTTGCCTTAAGAAGGCTAGCACAAAAACAACATTGATCGAAAAGGCATGGCCTCCTACCTGGGAGCCTCCTAACTACTCCAGGTCGCCAGTGGTCGTCACGTAGTAGTAGGCACCCTCGGGGTAGTAGTAGTCATCAGTGGCGTCGCCTGGCTCCTGGGATCCGTCATCTGGTCGCAACAAACGGGTATGGGGGAAAAGAGGTAGCAAGGCAACCGTGAGTACTCATCCAAAGTACTCGCAAGACTTACATCAGAACTAAATTAAGTATGCATCTGTATCAAAGGAATGGGTTGTATCTGTGGACTAAACTGCAGAATGCCAAGAGAGAAGGGGGAAGCCTAGCCTATCAAAGACTAGCATCTTCAAGCATCTTCAAGCATCTTGCAGCATTTAGAAGAGTACATATCAACATAATGTAAAGTAGTAGTAGTGTAATCAACCTCGGCCAGAGATCCTTTCTTGACTCCCAGCGAGAAAGAAATCCCAGAGCCATACTATCCATTTCTCATTCACAATTCATTTCTCATCACAAGTATCCAGTTCTAGTTGTATCGATCGGGATACAACTCCAAGTGTCCATTACCGTAGGACAGGTTATCGATAGATGTTTTCTTCCCTGCAGGGGTGCACCAACTTACCCATCACGCTCGATTAACTCTGGCCGGACACACTTTCCTGGGTCATGCCCAGCCTCGGCCAAACAATACGCCGCAACCCGACCTAGGCTTAATAGAGAGGTTAGCACGCCAGACTAAACCTATGCCCCAGGGGTCATGGGACATCGCCCCGGGAACTCCTGCACGTTGCGTGGGCGGCCAGTGAGCAGACCTAGCTACCTCTTTCAAAAAGGCAGGTGCTTACGCAGTCCAACCCGGCGCGCGCCGCTCAGTCCCTGACGTCTATTAAGCTTCGGCTGATGTATACGACGCAGAATGCCCATACCATGCCCACGTGATAGTTAGTGCTGTCAGGCCAGAGGCCCCTCGGATCAAATATCCAAACCGTAGTGGATTAGGAGCACGCGGTAATGAGCAGAGACTCACGATCGATGTGACCCCGTCGCCCCGTCTCGAGTACTTGCGGCAAGGGCTAAGAATGCCCGACCACACCTCGTAAGTATCTCGCGGGCACCTTCCAGGTCAACCCGACTCCACATCACTCACTATTAAGCTCGCGTGGGTACCCCTCAGGGCCGACCCGTCTTTAGTAACATGGCTCAGTGCAAAGTCATAGTAACCATAGTAACTGTGTGTCTAACACCAAGGGGAAGACCCGAGGAATCATCCCCGTGAATTCCACTCGATGTTATCATCAAGGTGAACATAAGAGGATCCACCCTCGAGGTTCACACTTGAGGGGTTGCATGACGGAGCCGTAACAGAAGTGGCTAAGGAGGAAATCACCCTCGATGACCTCGACCGTATAGCTACACTACAGAGATCTCATCAGGAGTGATGTAAGATGTTCCACCCTTGGCACTCGATGGTAACTCTGCAGAGTCGTACAACTAAGGGGGGGGGGTGATGTGCGGTGTCGGGGCCTGGACATCGATCACGTTGATCGAGTCATCGAACATAAAGTGGGGCAACTGGGACAAGGTGGGGGTCACTGATGGATCTCTAACCAACCTATACTAAGCAGTTTAGAATAAGCAGGTAAGGTATGAAAGCAAGTAACAAAATCAGGCTATGCATCAGAGTAGGATCATACCTAAAGTAGTAGCAGTTCTAATGCAAGCATGAGAGGGAAAGAAATGGGCGATATCGGAATGCTCAAGGGGGTTTGCTTGCCTGGTTGCTCTGGCAAGGAGGGGTCATCTGTGACGTAGTCGATCACAGGGGCAACATCGGTCTCGGGGTCTACCGAAGGGGAGAGGGGGAAGAAACAGTAATTATAAAGAAAACATAGTATCACAAAGCATAACATGGCAATAAGATGTGCCGGGTGTGACCTAACGTATGGCTACACGATAAAGGTGAAGGGGGAAAATAACCGGGAATGTTTTCTCGGTTCCGGACCTGTGTCAGACAGATGACCGGAGGGGAAAGTTCCATGTTCAGATAGTTAGAGGCATCTGGCATGTATGTGAGTAGTGTATTCGGGTTCGTCTCGTCGTTCTGAGCAACTTTCATATATAAATTATTTGCATCCGAGCTACGGTTTAAAAGATATGATTTTCTAAAGTTTTATTAATTTCTTGAATTTATTTATTTAACTCCAACATTATCTAGAACAGTGGACGATGACGCAAGCATGACATCAGCAGGTCAACTGGTCGATTGACCAGTCAAACCAGACAATTGGGTCCACTGGGACCCACATGTCAGTGACAGTGCTAACTAACAGAGTTATTTTAACCTAACTAACCTAATTAGTGAGAGGGGCCCAGTAGTCAGTGAGAGATTAGGGTTTTAATTAGCTAAACTATTTAATTAACTAATTATTCTTTTATTTATTTTGTTTATTAAGGTGGGGCCCATAGGTCAGTGGGACAGGGGTGTCCCAGTCAGCAGTTGACTTAGTCAACTGGTCAACAGGGGCCTCGAGCCCACCAGTCAGTGGCACGAGGCGATGCCACGTGGGTGCTGGCTCGGCACCGGCCGGAGAGGCGTCGGAGCTAACTCCGGCGACCAATCCAACGGTGGAGCGATCGGGAGAGCTGCGGGATTCGTCCACACCGCACCATTTTGGGCGCGGCCGGGCTCGTTCGAACGACAAGACGACGGAGGAGCAATTTGGGACCATGGCGGAGGCTGCGGTGGCCGGAGCTGAGCGCATCGAGCTCATCAGCGGCGAGGTTCTTCGAGCGAGGTACGGGAACGGGGCTACGAAGCGCAAAGTGAGCTGCACAAAGTGCCTACGGTGCCTACTCGACGCGAGAAGTGGAACGGTGGCACACACGGGACCAAAAGGTCACCGTGGCCACGCCGGCGACGAGGCCAGGCGGCGGCGCATTCGGATGAGCGTGGAACAGCCGCTACAGGCGATCAGAGGAGTCAGGGGAGGGCGCATCCAGCGCAGAGGCTCACCGGGGGAGCGTGGGGTCTGGGCAGAGGGCTCGGGGAGGACCGGTGGCGTAGATCAAGGACGAGGACGATGCGGTGGCCGAGCCAGAGAAGAAGAAGAATGCAACGACGTGAGGGGCTCCGGGGCTCGATCCAGCGGTGTGGTGGAAGCAGAGGACCACGGCGGAGCTGTTGGACTTGCCGGGGCGACGAATGGACGACGGTGGCCACGGCTACGGCGATCGACGGCGATAGGGGCGCTCGGGCATCTCGAATAGAGGCGAGGAAGGAGATGAGAGGGGGATTGTGGGCCTGCTAGGGTTTGGGGAACCGTGGGATTGGCGACACAGCGACGAACGCCGGTCGGATGCGCGCGCGCCGATGCGTGCGCGAGGAGGGAGACGGGTGCTAGGTGGGCTGGGCCGGGGACTGTAGCAGTAGGCTTAAGTGCACAGTAGTTCTTTAGGCCTTTTTCATTTTTCCTTTTTCTGTTTCTTTCCTTTTCTATTTTTGCTAATTGTTTGGGCACCAAATGAGTTTTGTAAATTATGAGAGCTGGCCCACAAATGATAGCACAATATATCCTACCACCACCAACTAGTTTGGGGTAAATATCATTTCATATTTATTTTGTATTAACAAAAAGGTTATTAAATAATGTTTTCAGCCACTGTTTGAGGTTATTTAAGTCACTGATCAAATTTCAATAATGTTGATTACAATTTTATCATAGCCTATGATTTATTTACTATTTATTGAACATTTTAGTTTTAATATTTGAAAACTTTTATTGTTTGCTTGATTTTGAATTTGAATTTGAATCGGTTTTGATCTAACGTGAGATTAGTAACAATAACCAAGGTGATGTGGCATCGTTGATGTGGGATTACTGTAGCCTAATTATCCAGGCATCACAATTCTCCTCCACTACAAGAAATCTCGTCCCGAGATTTAAGAGATAGAGTAAGGGGAAAAAGTCTGGTTACGAAATTCTAATGGATCTTCTCGGTCTTGGCTGCTCTTCTCGAAGAAGTTAATACCTTTCATTGATGTCTTCAATTCTCTGCTTTAGGTTATCATGATGAAGTCATCATCCTTTCTTCGGAGTCTTCATTGTATGTATGAAGGACAAGGGTTAACTTCGGAAAAACGGACCTCTAAAAGGTCGACTATCTGGTTGATAACATCGGGGGTGGTGGCGGAAAGTAACTCTTGAATGGAAACTTAAGACAATATCGAGAGCAAAGTAAGTATGTACCATGAGATGTTTCAAGCGGGTAGGCAATCGTTCATTGCCTGCAACAGGGCATGAATGAGGTTCAGAGCAACGGGAATAAGTATTGTGTCTGATACTAGAATAGATCATCTCTAGGAAGGTGACCCATGAATACAAACAGAGTCAAGCGCAAGGAATAACTTTAGAAACCAGGGGTACAGGAGAGTCAGGTTTCAATCCTATGGAACTGTGGGTTATGGGCCCACCATGTGGGTTAAAAGTAGGAATGGTGGTGACATCTTGCACGATCACGTAAGCAAGGCAAGTCAGAGGGTAGCCTATCAGTTATGTCGGCAACAACGTCGGTACCAAGGGCGAGGGATGAAGAGAACCATTTCCCTGCTCGTTGAACGAGGTAGGCTGGTAGGCAAAGTTCTCGTCCATCGGTGGCTACCGGAATGTCATCAACAATAGTAACAGGGTCTTTACTGACAGAGTTGTACATTGAGGTGCTTACCTAAGCAGGAAAATTATCTCTACTGAGATAAGTTAGTTTACCGGAAGGGTTAAACAAAAGAATGGAAAGGAAAATATGATTAGTATATTAATCAGAACAATGGAAAGGAAAATGTGTCTAAACACAATTATCAGGAGTATATCCTTCCCAAGGACAAGTAGAGGATGATATCCATGACAGGATAGTAAGTAGATAACCAATTAGGTAAAGGGAAAGAAATTTCATGACATTACCCATACAACGGTGTTTGGATAATTGATAAAGAAAATTTAGTATCGTGCTTCAAATGTTCTTATTGGAGATCGGATTACCACAGACATGCTTCGAGATAGCATTGACATGGTTTCAAGCAAAGGTCAGACTTTGGATACACCAAGGATCCATCAGAAACAACTTAGAAAATAATTCATACAACTTTTAGTAGGGAAAAGATGAGGGTGTGGCCGACGGGCTTAGTAGCAATCCATCGACATGTCAAAAAGGATGTATTCCCAAAACTAATATGATCAAGTTTGTGTTGGGGGGAAGACAAGAATGTTGTTGATGCTGACACAAGTCATCGAGAGGCAAGGATGGTATTTCTAGCCATGAATTCATTTGACATCTCCGAAGAAGCCAAAGTGTTGACGGTGATCAAGACAAATTTTGTCGAGAGACTCTAAGAAGATGCCACCGAGCAGAAAAGGAAGGATGAAGTGAAAGGCTATGAGAACCACGGATTAGACACAAGCTCAAAGTCAAGCTTGTTGTTCGAGGTGAAATGATAAGGTGAGGAAGACCGACGTAAGCTTAGCTCATTGTCTGAAGTTGCCCCGGGCATAAGGACCAGGTAGCACAGTTAAAAAGTTGACATGATAAAAATATAGCCGATCAGGCTAGGAATGATGTGATGGGGTATATAGCTTCCCAGTATCAAGTACTAGGTGTAATGCCAGAAGGTAAATCGGAGTACAGGTTGGACGGGGGAATGATTTGCAGAGGATAAGTAATTGTAACTTACCCAGTAAATGGGATCAAGGAGGAAATATGGTCGGGACCATAACTACAAGGGACCCAATTCACGATACCGGCAAAATTATTAAAATGATTAAATATCCTTGCAAGAAGCTTTCATGATAAGTCACACACCGTGTCCGTGGGCATGAACACAAGGTTCAGGGTCGACTCCCACTTCTACAATGCATAACCTTTCAATAAGACATAATTGCTTGGTTGGTATGCTTGAAGTATTATTATTTTTTATGTCAAAGGATAGACTATTGCTTTGAATCACTCGTGTCTTAATATTCATGCCATGATTAGATTACATGATCAAGATTATGCTAGGTAGCATTCCACATCAAAAATTATCTTTTTTATCATTTACCTACTTGAGGACGAGCAGGAATTAAGCTTGGGGATGCTGATACGTCTCCGTCGTATCTATAAATTTTGATTGTTCCATGCCAATATTCTACAACTTTCATATACTTTTGGCAACTTTTTATACTATTTTTGGGACTAACATATTGATCCAGTGCCCAGTGCCAGTTTATGTTTGTTGCATGTTTTTTGTTTCGCAGAATATCCATATCAAACGGAGTCCAAACGGAATAAAAATTGATGGAGATTTTTTTGGAATATATATGATTTTTGGGAAGAAAAATCCACGCGAGACGATGCTCGAGGGGCCCACGAGGTAGGGGGGCGCGCCCCTGACCCTCGTGGCCACTCCGTAAGGCGGTTGGTGCCCTTCTTTCGCCGCAAGAAAGCTAATTTCCGGATAGAGATCGTGTTAAAATTTCAGCCCAATCGGAATTACGGATCTCCGGGAATATAAGAAACGGTGAAAGGGAAGAATCCGAGAACGCAGAAACAGAGAGAGATAGAGAGATAGATCCAATCTCGGAGGGGCTCTTGCCCCTCCCGTGCCATGGAGGCCATGGACCAGAGGGGAAACCCTTCTCCCATCTAGGGAGGAGGTCAAGGAAGAAGAAGAAGGAGGGGGGCTCTCTCCCCCTCGCTTCCGGTGGCACCGGAGTGCCACCGGGGGCCATCATCATCACCGCGATCTACACCAACACCTCCGCCATCTTCACCAACATCTCCATCACCTTCCCCCCTCTATCTACAGCGGTCCACTCTCCCGCAACCCGCTGTACCCTCTACTTGAACATGGTTCTTTATGCTTCATATTATTATCCAATGATGTGTTGCCATCCTATGATGTCTGAGTAGATTTTCGTTGTCCTATCAGTGGTTGATGAATTGCTATGATTGATTTAATTTGCTTGTGGTTATGTTGCTGTCCTTTGGTGCCCATCATATGATTGCGCGTGTGGATCACACCCTAGGGTTAGTTGTATGTTGATAGGACTATGTATTGGAGGGCAAGAGTGACAGAAGCTTCAACCTAGCATAGAAATTGATGCATACGGGATTGAAGGGGGATCAATATATCTTAATGCTATGGTTGGGTTTTACCTTAATGAACGTTAGTAGTTGCGGATGCTTGCTAATAGTTCCAATCATAAATGCATAGAATTCCAAGTAAGGGATGACATGCTAGCAGTGGCCTCTCCCACATAATACTTGCTATCGGTCTAGTAAAGTAGTCAATTGCTTAGGGACAATTTCGCAACCCCTACCACCACTTTTCCACACTCGCTATATTTACTTTACTGTTTCTTTATCTAAACAGCCCCTACTTTTTATTTACGTACTCTTTATTATCTTGCAAACCTATCCAACAACACCTACAAAGTACTTCTAGTTTCATACTTGTTCTAGGTAAAGCGAACGTCAAGCGTGCGTAGAGTTGTATCAGTGGTCGATAGAACTTGAGGGAATATTTGTTCTACCTTTAGCTCCTCGTTGGGTTCGACACTCTTACTTATCAAAAACTGTTGCGATCCCCTATACTTGTGGGTTATCACGGCGTGTTCGGGTAAGCGTGGAACGGCCGCTACAGGAGATCATAGGAGGCAGGGGAGGGCGCATCCGGTGCAGAGGCTCACCAGGGGAGCGTGGGGTCTGGGCAGAGGGCTCTGGGAGGACCAGTGGCATAGATCAAGGACGAGGAAGATGCGGTGGCCGAGCCAGAGAAGAAGAAGAATGCGGCGACGCGAGGGGCTCCGGGGCTCGATCCAGCGGTGTGGTGGAAGCAGAGGACCACAGCGGAGCTGTTGGACTTGCCGGGGCGACGAACGGACAACGGTGGCCACGACTACGGCGATCGACGGCGACGGGGGCGCTCGGGCATCTCGAACAGAGGTGAGGAAGGAGATGAGAGGGGGATTGTGGGCCTGCTAGGGTTCGGGGGAGAGAGCGAGGCACGCGGGCAAGTTGTTAAGGGCGTCGGGGAACCGTGGGATTGGCGACACGGTGACGAACGCCGGTCGGATGCGCGCGCGCACCAACACGTGCGCGAGGAGGGAGACGGGCGCTAGGTGGGCTGGGCCGGGGACTGTAGCAGTAGGCTTAAGTGCACAGTAGTTCTTTAGGCCTTTTTCATTTTTCCTTTTTCTGTTTCTTTTCTTTTCTGTTTTTGCTAATTGATTGGGCACCAAATGAGTTTTGTAAATTATGAGAGCTGACCCACAAATGACAGCACAATATATCCTACCACCACCAACTAGTTTGGGGTAAATATCATTGCATATTTATTTTGTATTAACAAAAAGGTTATTAAATAATGTTTTCAGCCACTGTTTGATGTTGTTTAAGTCACTGATCAAATTTCAATAATGTTGATTACAATTTTATCATAGCCTATGATTAATCTACTATTTATTGAACATTTTAGTTTTAATATTTGAAAACTTTTATTGTTTGCTTGATTTTGAATTTGAATTTGAATCGGTTTCGATCTAACGTGAGATTAGCAACAATAACCAAAGTGACGTGGCATCGTTAACATGGGATTACTGTAGCCTTATTATCCAGGCGTCACATCCAACCAGTCGGAGGTCCAACTGGAGGTGCGCAGAAGCGGAGTACCCGGCCAGAGGGCGGAAACCACTTGAGCTTCGGCACGCTGCAGACGGCGGAGCGCTCGGTGGGCCGGCTGAAGGCGAGCTTGAATGACAAGCAGCTGCTCGGCGAGGGTCCGAGGGGCGTTGGGTGCAATTTCTGCACCAGCCAGCCTTCGCTCGTCACGGGGGGCCTTGATGGCCTGGCTGGCGGCGATGGCATGACTAGTGAAATACTCTGCACGAGAAGAAAAAAGAAACATGAAGTCGGAGGTCCAGCTTGAACGAGAGGTCTGCAGACGGAAGAAAGGGAAGAATGGCTTACCATCGAGCATGTCCTCAATCTCACCGCAGCCGTCAGTCAGGGCCTTCTCCTTGTCAACCCAGCTCGAGCACTCGGTCTCGAACTCAGCCTCGAGCGCCTTCTCCGCATCATGGAGCTTTTGCAGCTCCTCCTGGTGCCGGTCCGCCTGGTCAGCCAGTTTCTTGGCCAGACGGTCGCGCTCCTGCTCAATCCGGCTACGCTCCTCCTCCTTGGCGCGCAACACGGTTTGCACTTCGCCCAGCCATTGTAGCAAGTCGGCATTGGCTCCTGTGGAAGACAAAAAAAGAAAAGACAGTCAACAAGATAACAAAAGGAAAAAGAGTAGTTGCTGGAAGATCTGGCCCGACTACTCAGCAGTCGGCCCGAATCTCGGGGGCTACACCCCGCGGGTGCGCTGGCGCGCCACCGCGTGAATATGGGAGAAGAACTTACGCCGGCTGTCGGTCAGTTCAGCAGTCCGCTTGGCCAGCTCCCGGACGTGAGAGTTGAAGGCGGCCGCATGGATGTTGTGGTAGTCCTGCAACCAAGACAAGAGAAGAAAGAAGAAGATGTCAGCACTCGAAACTTACCTTAAGTTCTGAGCCGCCTGCTTTGCAGCCGGCCCGGAACTCGGGGGCTACACCCAGTGGGTGCGCTGGCACGCCCCCATAGAAGATTTCAAGAAATACGCAAGGCTCAGGAGACATACCTGGATGGCGGCCCGCATCGCCAGGAACTCCTTGGTGTATTGTTGGAGGGCGGTGCTCTGGGCCTGGAGATGGGCCTAGACTTCGATGGCGGCACGGTTCAGCACATTCGTCCCACCTCCGGGAGTCCATTCCGGCGGAGCAGCGCTACTGGCTTCGGCGTCAGGGGCCGAAGAGCTCGCGGCTCCAACTTCCAGCGGCCTTGGCGCCGACACCGCTTTCTCCGGGCGACGACGCCCCTGAGTGCGGACCATCGGGGCAGAGCCCACCACCAACTCGTTGCCAGTTGGTGGCGCCGGCGGCTCCTCTGGCTGACTGCTAGGCGCATATGCATACGACGCTTGCTGTGGCTCCTCCGCCCCCAAGATGGCAGCGTCACCTCCTCTGCCTTCCGCGACCGGCTGGTCATTGCCGGCTCCTCCAGTCGGCACCTCAGCCCCCGGTGCTGGCGGGGTGACACGCAGAGGGATGATCAGTTGTGGTGCCTGGACGGGCATGGCCTTCTCCGCCCGCGCCTTGGCGACTGCTTCCGCCAGTTCCTTGGCCCCGACATTGGCCTGGGCCCTGGCGGTCGCGTCGGCCTCTTCCTGCGCCGTCTTCGCCGCCGCCGCCTTCTGCCGCTCGGCCTGTTCCTGCTCTTCACACACCTCCCGCGCGTTCCTCTTTGTTGCCGCCTGGAGCTTGGTGCGCGGGTCTATGCGGCGGGTGTTGCTAGAGCTTTCCATCCCCCCAATGATGGAAGGAGAGGCCGACCGCTTAAGAGAGAGCAGGGCCCTGATCATAAAAAAAGAGACAAGAAGAAACTCAGGAAAAATCATTGCAAGAAAAGCAAGGGAAAAAGCGCAAGGGAAGTCAAAGTACTTACGCGGATACTACTGGGGGCTGCTTTGAGGCCCTTGTGAATTGGGCCGCCTTCACGGCGGCCTCATGCCGTCTAGTCGCGGCGGCCGGGTTCCTCGGCTTCTTCGGCCGGTTGCCGAGCAACGGCCTGGCGGCTCGGCGCTTCTATGAGCCGCCTGGCGCGGCTGATGAGCTCCCGCCCACCCTGTCGGATCCGTGAGGGTAGTGTGGCTTGTCTTCCTCCTCGTCGTCATTGGGCGACGCCTCGACGCCGCCTCCTCCGGAGCCGCCTGCTCCGCCACTGCATGTGGCTTCGTCTTCCTCCAAGGCGGTCGCCCCCAGGTCGGGGTCATCCACATTGCTCACCACCCGGTCCGGCAGGTATTCTTGGCCCTCCTCCACGGTGTCGGCTGCCGGCTGCCGGCTGGGACAAGAGGATTTGTGCAAAGTGATTGATTGATCATATGGCAAGCAGAAAAACTCGGCGCGCGAGAAGAAAAAGAACTAAGGACTTACCGTAGGCGGAGGGTCTGCGCGGGAGTACGGCTGCTTGCTGAACTGCCACTCTACCTCCTAGAGCTTATTGTTTGAAATAAAGTTTACCAGGTGGGCCACCTCCACCTCCAGCATCTCCTTGGTGCACGTCCGGCTTGGGTCTCGGTGCCTGCTCATCCGGCTGACCAGGTGAGGCCGGGTTTGGAGGGGGAGCACCCGGCGCGCCACGAAGGCGGTCAGCAGATCCGAAGCCGGCGATGGCGGCAAGGGAGGCGGCCGGCAGTGCCTTCGGCTTGAAGGTCTAGTTGGTGCGGGGTTTGGCTGGCGGACCGGCCTTGTAAGCCGGCAGGTTGACGAAGTCGTTCTCTCGGTGGACGTTCTTCATGTAGAAGTACGACCGCTGCCAAAGCTTGACCAACTACGTCAGGCTGATGGCCGGGAAGCAGTTCCCGGCACTCGGTCGGTGCACTGCGACAAAGGCGCCGCACTGAGCCGCCTCGTTTTTGGCGGCGGTGCCGAGCTTGGTGTAGAATAATTCCCCCCACAACTCGAGGGTGGGGGGAATGCCAAGTTAACCCTCACAAAGGGCGACGAAGGCCGACAGTAGCACCACTGTATTGGGCGTCAGGTGGTGCGGCTGAAGGCGGTAAAAGTGGAGGAAGGCCAGGAGGAAATCGCTCACCGGCAGCCCAAGGCCGCAGATGAAGTGCGAGCGGAGGACGAACCGCTCGCCTTCTTGCGGTACCGGGAAGATCTCCTCCTCGGGCAGCGGGCGTGCCCGGACGTAGTTCTCGCCGGGCAGCCGCCGCGTTTGGCGGAGGTACGTGATGTGGTCTTCATGCACATTGGATCCATCCCATGCTCCGGCCCGCGCCATGGGGCTCGGACTCGATGGGTGCAAAGAGCTTGGGCGAGCGAGCGGACCTGCGGTGGTGCGGTAGCACCACAGGCGAGGCGCGCTCGATGACTAGGGGCCACGGCGGCGCTTCGGCAAGGCAGCAGAAGAGCAGCAGCAGCAGCGTGAGGAAGAAGGAAGAGGGGAGAGTGGTGGTGCGCGTGCGTCTGCCACCCCTCACCTCCCCCTACTTATAGCCCCAGGCCGCGAAGCCAAAGGGGCAAGAACGTGGGGGTCATGGGATTAACTGTGCCCACACCCCCACGACCCCGCTTTAACTGCGCAGTAACATCGTGTAGTTACTGCTCGGCGGGATTCCAACCGTTCGCCTCGGCCTCACCGGATCCGCGCGCGCGCTGAGGCATGGTAGTGGCGGGCCCCAGCCCACGGGGACGTCCCGTCACGCGTGTGGGCTGGTAGGCCAGCCCAGCCGGCTGGCGCGCCACCCGGCTCCTGCCGTGATGTTTTAAAATCATCAGGTGGTCCGCCAGTATACGGCCGGGTTGTACCAGTCAGCACTTCAAAGGGCGGGCAAAACAAGAGAACCGGACCACTCGGAGTAGGAAGCTGCTGAGGCTTCTCGCCTTCACAGTAGTGGCGCCCCACCAGCTTTGGGGACTACTGTCGGAGTAAACGACCATGGGCAGCCTCACCTGCGTCCCGTGGCGATTCAAGACATCGGGGCCGGCTGCGCCCCTCAAACCTCATGGACAAAGTACCGCCTTCCCTAGGCCAGCGGGTGGCATCGGCCAGCTGACCAGAGGATGGCACCCTTCAGAAGAAAGCCATGAGATGGGCCGACTCCTGGCAGACGGCCTCTAGAGAGGCCGGCTCCTAGCAGGCGGCCCCTCATGCCCTCAAAGTTTGCACCACATTAAGGCGACGAGATGGGTGTGGCTACAGTGCCATCTGCCACCCCCGAATCCAGGGCGGGGCGTGACCACAATGCACTATACTAGACTAACACCCTCGTCCGACGCGTCACTGTTTCCATGCGGCCCGTGACATCACGCCTGGCAGAGAAGACCATGTCCCCACTACGGGCTGTCGGTACGGCTCGCTGGCGGCGGGCCCTACCTATGCGTGAGGAGCCGGAAGGCGGTGAGCATCGACCAGCCGACGCGAGGGGAGGCCGACTCCCAACAGCCGGCCCCCCTCCCTCAGAATTTGTGCGCCATTAATCAGAAGAGATGGGGAGTGGCTGCAGTGAACGCCCGGCAGGTGGCGGCACTGTAGCCATGCCTTCCCTAACAAAGCACACATCATCAGTGGCATCGCCACAATATTAAGCTGTCGGCAGGACCTATAAGCGGTGGGCACGGCCTGTCGGCAAACTACGAGACAGCCGACAGGACCCACCAGGCGGCGGGCCCCAGCGCCCGGCGGAGAAGCCGACAACCATAGACTCTGACAGCCGGGACCTACACCCGGCTAGATTACCATTGTACCCCTGGGGGTAGGCTTATATAAACCCCCCAGGGCACCCATGCAAGCGGTTCAGACCTTAGACACACACACACACCCATAGAGAGAGGAAGCTAGGGCTAGCCTTGTTCTTCTTTCCCCTCTAGAAAAACAGCTCATGGAGCAAGCTTGTAGCCACCATTGTTGCTTGAGTGATCATGCGGAGACCCCGTAGAGCAGGACTAGGGGTGTTATCTCCTAGGAGAGCCCCGAACCTGGGTAAAGTTTGCCGGCGTACGTGTCTACACCTTATCCTGTTTCCTGGCACCAGCGACGTCTTACTATCCCCCACCATGATAAGCCATCCTTTGGCATATGTCACACGACACCCCCGACACCAGACCATTTCCAAGCCATATTGCCTCCAATGTAAAGCTCACTCCCATGATTCGGAGGGCTCCCGCTCTGTTTTCCTCCGAATCGTCCATCTCCCATAAAACTTACCCCTTCGACCCCAGCAATCAGGGAAAGAGAAGAAAGGGGATCTCAGGGCAATGATGACCTACTAGGGCAGCGGCGACCAACCATGGCGCTCGAAGGTGGCGCAGATCTGTCCTCCCCCTCCTGTCCCTTCCCTCCCCAATCCCGGTCCTGGTTGCTCTGCCCCCTCCCACATCCCTCCGCTCTCGGTGTCCATATCCAGTGGCGACCACCATGGAGACCGGTCTCCATCCCCATCCTAGCCTGCAGGTAGACGAGAGGAAGCCTGACGGCGACCACCATCCCGTCTGGTGGCGGCGGCGACCATCATCCCATCCCATCCCCATCCCCATCTGTTGCATCCCTCTCCCCTTGCCACTGATTCAATCAGTCCTATCCAGCACCTCCTTCTCCACCATGTCGTTATTTTCTTCCTTTTTTACAGATAAATTTTGTCTCGTTGATTTTGAGTATGGGTCATATGGCTACCGTGATGAGTACGCATGCTTTGATTGTGACTATAACCTGTACATTCTCTTCTTGTTGTGTGACCATTTGTCTTGTCGTGCTTCATTTCTAGAATATTTACTATTTTTTACTACTATATATATTCATTCAATTATTGTCACATGTGATCAGATTTCATTTTTCAGTCATGTACAACAAGATATAATCTTCATGCTAATGTAGCTCTGCAATTCCAAAGTTTTCATCCAAAAAAGATTTCGTATTGAAACCTCAGAGGAATTTCAAGGGTCAATTCAGTGAACAACCAAACAGTCGAATTCGTATTCGTGCCATTTCAGTTTCCTCACTGAATTGGAATTCTAGTCCAATTAAATACGGAGCGCTCCAATACGGACATCCAAACAAAGCGTAAAGTTTCTTTCGTTCATGGGCTTAGGTCGTTACACTTGGGCCTTTACTGCCTATTTGGGCCCGGGCGAGCATTTTTGTGTGTAAAAAGTCAACCTGCAGTATGATATTCCTCTGTTTATTCATGCGTCACCCTCCTCCGCATGGCTCACGCACGACGACACAAGCAGTTTTTATCTTCTTCTATTTTTTCTTTATCTGCAGTGAACAAAAGACCAATCGTAATACTGTTGTGCTCAATAAGATGATAACTACAACTATATCGATCAGCGATCTAGACCAATCCCTACAAAACTCATCACTTCAGCCGCTGCCTCTCCCCGATTGAGCGATAGATCAAGGGATGATGAAAAGCTTTGGGCCGACAGTTCAACTTCAGGGTTGTCAACCGCAAGTTGGTAACACAAAGTCACAAACTCACATGAGCGATGGCTATGTGTTAGGTACACACTAGTTCTCCTTCTCTCAACTATGGTGGATCTCGACTAGGTAGAAGTGCAACTGGAAGTAGGAGACAAGGAGGGGATCGGGATTACAGGGAGATACACGCATGCCACCGCTGCCTGATCCTAGCCAGGATACCTCTTCACACCTGCTACACCCTCTCTTATCAGTTGAGGGTTGTGTTGCTCAGGTTGAACATGTAGGAAATCCACTTGGGGCTCGTGAACTTGTGGCACAGTTAGTCTTTCCCTCTTGGGCCGGCCTTGTTGGGCCGCTTCTGCTCCTAGACTTGGTGTTCCACCTGTAGGTGGGGTGCTAACACCCCTCTTCCTTTAGACACGACTTTTCCCTAAGTCGGTGCAGCCGAAACAACGTCGGAGATCTTCGAGATCCTCCCAGGTGCCCGAAGTTGCTTGAGTGTTCTACCAATGCACCAAGCCCCATTCACGCATCTTGCGATAGCCCAAACGGAAATGCTTGTGCAAGATCTTCACATGAGTGTTAACCTTGTCAGTAAAGAATAGTAATGAGGAGGAAGCACTTGCACCTGGTGTTAATACCTGCCGGAGCTGGGAGACATGGAAGACGGGGAAGATGGATGATCCCTCAGGTAACTTGAGCTCATACGTGACCACGTTCACGCGCCTGATGATGGGGTAGGGCCTAAAGTACTTGAAGCTGAGCTTATGATTAACTCTCCTTGCCATCGAAGTTTGAATATACGGTTGTAACATCAAGAAGTCCTGATCTCCTAGTTGAAACTCGTGAGCCGATCTGTTTTTATCGTCCTGTGCTTTCATGATCTGCTTTGCCGAACCAAGTGCTGGCGGAGGATGTCTTGCATTTTCCACCGTTCCTTGAGCCACTTGTTCAGCTTAGGTAGAGGAGTAAAATGGTCAGGTACAACCCCCGAATGTCATAGTTCCTAACCATAGACCATCGAGAAAGGTGTGTTTCCCAAGGAAGAGTGATAGGTGGAATTGTACCAGAACTCGGCGAGGGCCAACCGGTGACTCTAGTTAGTTGGTGTGTGGTGGACAAAGCAATGCAAATAGGTTTCCATGCATTGATTGACTCGTTCGATTTGGCCGTCCACCTGGGGGTGATGAGAGGAGCTCATCTTCAGTTCAACTCCTTGCAACTTGAAAATTTCTTGCCAAACTTTGCTAGTGAAGATGGCATCACGATATGAGATGAGGGCTTCAGGCATCCCATGCAACTTGTAGACTTGATCAATGTATAGTTGGGCAATTGTGTGAGTAGTGTACAAGCGTCGAACTGGGAGGAAGTGAGCATACTTGGAGAAGGTGCCGATGACGACCAATGCAGTTGTACTTCCTGGATTGGGGCAGACCACCAATGAAATCCAATGAGACAAGGTCCTAGCATCGCTTGGCTATTTGGCACTGTAGCTTACTGTAGCCATTATCTATCATTGTAACAAATTTGCCACTGTGGCAGCCCCTTCGTCTATAAAAGGAGGCCCATGGCAACCTTTACAAGGGTCGACATCCTACTCATTTGCATCACGTAGCTGCATTTTGCTACTTGTAAACTACGTTGGGATTCCCCCGAAGAGGAGGGGTGAAGCAGTAAAATAGAGATAAGTATTTCCATCAATGAGAACTAAGGTTATCAAACTAATAGGAGAACCAAGCAAACCTTCTTTAGTAGCACCTACATGCACAAAAGCAAATACTTTCACCCAACGCGGGCAAGAGGGTTGTCAATCCCCTTGAACTCGTTACTTGTAAGGATTAATTCTAAAAGTGATAGATAGATAAAAAGGAAAGTAAAATAAAAAGAGTAGAATTGCAGCAAAGTATTTTTGGTTTCAGCAATATGGTGAAAGTTGACCCGGGGCCATAGTTTTTACTAGAGGCTTCTCTCTCGAACACATAGCATACGATGGGTAAAAAAATTACTGTTGAGCAATTGATAGAAAAGTGCATACTTATGATGTAATCATGGCAATGACCATGTATATAGGCATCACGTCCGTGACAAGTAGATTGACTCCTTCCTGCATCAATTACTACTCCACCAATCGACTGCTATCCAACATGCATCTATGGTATTAAGTTCATGACAAACAAAGTAACGGCTTAAGCAAGATGACATGATGTAGACAAAGTAAACTCAAGCAATATGATTAAACCCCATCGTTTTCCCTTAATGGCAACAACACCATACGTGCCTCGCTACCCCTTCCGTCACTGGGTGAGGACACCATAAGATTGAACCCATTACAAAGCACCTCTCCCGCTGAAGATAAATCAATCTAGCTGGCCAAACCAAACGGATAGATCGGAGAGAAATAAAACGCTATAAAAAGCATGTATAATAAAGTTTAGAAAAGGCTCAATTACTTTCAATGAATAATCTGATCGTAAACCCACAATTCATCAGATCCCAACAAACATGTCACAAAAGAAGATTACATCGGATAGAACTCCAAGGAGATTGAGGAGAACATTGTATTGAAGATCAAAGAGAGAAAAGAAGCCATCTAGCTACTAGATATGAACCCATAGGTCTGTGGTGAACTACTCACACATCATCGGAAGGCAACAAGGATGATGTATAAGCCTTCCGTGATCAATTCCCCCCGATAGAGTACCAAAAAAGGCCTACAGATGGGATCGCGAAAGAACAGAAGCTTGCGGTGGTGAAAAAAGTGTTTCGGGTGGCTCTTTGTTGGTTTGGGAATATATGTGAATTCATAGAGGTGGAATTAGGTCAAACAGAGTTGCGTGGGGCTCATGAGCTCAGAGGGCGCACCCTACCCCCTAGGGCGCGCCCTGTGAGCTTGTGGATCTCTCGTAGCTCTTCTGGCCTCCTCCCAAACCTTCTCGGGTACCTTCTGGTCCAGAAAAAATCACCGTAAAGTTTCATCATGTTTGGACTTCGTTTGGTATTGATTTTCTAAAAAGCCAAAAACAAGTAGAAAACATCAATTGGCACCGGGCACCGGGTTAATAGATTAGTCCCAAAAATGATATAAAGTAGCATAAAAATTCATATAAAGCATCCAAGATTGATAATATAATAGCATGAAACAATAAAAAAATTATAGATATGTTGGAGATGTATCAGCATCCCCAAGCTTAATTCTTCCTCGTCCTCGAGTAGGTAAATGATAAAAACATTATGTTTGATGTGAAATGCTACATAACATATGTATCATGTAATCTCTTTATGGTATAATCATTAAAAAACGATGAAGTAACAATATCAACATAACAATGTCCATGAATATAAGAACCATAATAATTACATTTTCAAAATATACGATCCTTAACAAATATTATCCCCACTCATTTTATCATGTTAGCATGGCATGGCTCCGCCTTCACCGCATAAATATAAATCATGAGCACCCCGGTGTCAAACCAGACAACTGGATCATACTTCTAATGCGCTTCATTATTTTCAACCTCACTCAATACATGAACATGAGCCATGTATATAGCATTATAGGTGAAATAGAATACAGTGATGAGATTAATAAGGGAAGTCAAAAAGGAAGAAAGTCTCACATCGACGCGGCTAATCAACAGGCTATGGAGATGCCCATCAATTGATGTCAATGCAAGGAGTAGGGATTGCCATGCAACGGATGAACTAAGAGCTATAAGTGTATGAAAGCTCAAAAGTGGGTGTGCATCCAACTTCCTTGCTCATGAGGACCTCAGATATTTGAGGAAGCCCATCATCAGAATATACAAGCCAAGTTCTATAATGAAAGATTCCCACTAATATATGAAAGTGACAACTTAGGAGGCTCTCTATATGAAGAACATGGTGCTACTTTGAAGCACACGTGTGGAAAGGGTTAGTAACATTGCCGCTTCTCTCTTTTCTCTCATTTTTTGTGGGCTCTTTGGCCTCTTCTTTTTCTAGAGTCTCATCCCGACTTGTGGGGGAATCGTAGTCTCCATCATCCTTTCCTTACTGGGACAATGCTCTAATAATGATGATCATCACACTTTAATTTACTTACAACTCAAAATTACAACTCGATAACTAGAACAATATGAAACTATATGAATGCCTCTGGCAATGTACCAGGATGTAATATGATCTAGCGTAACATGAATAATAATGATGAACGGTGGCTGTGCCACAAATATCATGTCGACTCTATATGATCATGCAAAGCAATATGACAATGAACATGTATGTCATGAAAACAGAACAATGGAAGTTGCATGGCAATATATCTCGGAATGGCTATACAAATGCCATAATAGGTAGGTATGGTAGCTGTTTTGAGGAAGATATAAGGAGGCTTACACTATTGCAGGATGTTGCTAATGCGACACATGTATCAGAGACCCTTAGACAAAACTGTGTGCGATGCATGAATCGCAAATGGTATCATAACAAAACCATCACCAATAAAACGAATTGTGTGCAATGGTGGATGCATCAAGAACGATTAAGATTAGAGTTACATGTGCGATACGTGGCATATAATTGATCCATACGAACTATTTGCAACAAGCGAAACAATAGAAACGGCCCGCCAAATCAAGGTGTGTGCGATAGACGACATACAGTTCACTCGGATGAACTGTTGGCGATAAGCAAAAACAATATAAATCAGTCAGATCAAGGTGTGTGCGATAGAAGGCATACAGTTCACTAAGATGAACTATTTGCGAGGAGCCAGAACAACAGAAACGGTCAGCCAGATCAAGGTGTGTGCGGTAGATGGCATATAGTTAACTAGGATCAACTGTGTGTGATTAGCCAAAAGAACATAAACAATTAGCCAAATCAAGGTGTGTGAGGTAGACGTGCACATATTCTAATTAAAAGAATCATGCGTGATGGTAATAATGAACACACACAGTTCTTGGAACAAGTCTTGTGCTGACATCGCCGATTGCGGTGCATCCTATGGTGCACACGCCATGTACGCATCCAAGAGGGCATGCCCATGTTACACCATCCGGGAATCATGCCGCACATCAAAAAACGGAACCATCAATAAATTTTGAGCTTCTTTCTCGTCACATTCCAAATTACCATGCTATATTTAATTGAAAACCTGTTCACACTGATTAAAACCTAAACGGCTTCCCACTTAGTAGCTTATTAATAGGTTATAAATACTACCTACTCGAACATGACCGCACATTCCTCCTCAATTCCCCATCAACAAAAAAACAAGTCTTTCTTCGTCATTCCTTGCATCTTCCATGACCAGTAGGAGGAGTTCTTGATTGAGAAATGACCAGGGAGCAACGAACATGGAAGCGGAAGCAATAGAGATGTCCTGCCTCCCACGATAGCAGCCGAGAGGTCCCGCTGCACCGCCGAAGCAGCACAGAGGTCCCACCGTGTCGCCGAAGCAGCAGATTGGTCCGGCCGTGTCGCAGAAGTAACACAGATGTCCCGCCATGCCATGGAAGCAGCACAGAGGTCCCGCCGCACCATGGAAGCAGCAGAGAGGTCCTGCCGCGATGCAGCAGCCTAGAAAAATCTCTCACGGGAAGGCGAGGGCTCTCACAGGCGCATGCGTGCTATGCTTAATAAGCTGATTGATGAGATCCCTGGCTGGCTAAAGCTGTAGGAGGAGATCAATGCCTCGTTGGATAAGGCGACCGACATCATCCAGGGACTATGGGATGACAAGGCGAATCTCCACACCCAGTGTGACCTGCTGAGGGCGAAGATCGCTGGTAGGGCGAAGCAGGATGAGGGGAGCACTGCCTTGTTGAAGAGGATGACCATCATGGTCAAGAAACTTATGGACGAGAATGCCAAGCTCCGCATCGAGCGTGAAAGGATAGTGGAGGAACCCATGGCTTTTGTCAAGCGACGTATTGAGAACGTGAAATACATCATCGTCGCTCGCCGCGAGAACTCCTGCGCCATGGATTAAATGGCGAAGATGGCGGAGTAGATCGAGGTGAAGTAGAGAGCAGCGACCCAGATCGTTGTCTGCGTCTTCCTTCTTCTTTTGCCCATGTGTCTTTTCAGCGTTATCACATGTGGCATTTTTAATTATCTTCCTGAATATGTAAGACAATTATTATCCATTGCCATCGTCATCATATATATCAGTCTTGCTAAATCTCAGTCGATGATATGTTTGTGAGATCTTACATCAAGATCTGTGCAAAATTTTTTGTTTATATTTTATTTTCTCTCTCTTAAATCCCAGTCGACTGAGACCTAGCCACACCATTAAAACAAGGGCTCTTTGGCATGAATGGAGAAGTTGTGAGCGAGGTGGGCGACAGATGGATGTCAAAGGGCTCGCCTCCCGGTAAGCCTGCACAGCGGTCTGCTCGCACGCCTCCCGTCTACTTAAATACCTACCCCGCACGACGCCTCCTAGCCAATATAAATGGGGACGGATGGAGGCACGTAGATGGTTAGTAGAATGCCCATAGTTTCAATAATACTTGTGTTTACGATTGTAACGTGGCAGCTCTTTGTTCCAAAATGACTTTGTTGGTGCCATGTCAAGGAAACATGCCAAGTTTCACGATTTTCACGCTAGTTTTGGATTTACAAGAATCTAAAACCAAGTTTCTTAATGTTTTCATCCGATCCACGATGCCCATATGTTTGAAATTCATTCCCATATCTTTCATGGGACCTAAATATTCACCAAAGGACACACATAAGATTATCAACCCATTTTGGCGCACTGGAGCATGTGCATGTAGTTCAAATTTGAATTATGAGCATTAAATGCCTAAAAAACTCAATTAATTTATAAAAAGGTCAAATGAACCCGGAATAATTCCTAATTTTAGCACAACACTCCGATTGTTCTATGTTGCATTTGTAAAATAAATCAAATGCATGAAGAGGCAGCATATGTCGTTTCGCCCACAAAGGTGACACACTCCCTATCGGAACCATGGGGCTTCTTGAGAGAAGATCCGATTTGCAAGAAGCTTATACCAAAACTTGTCCCAAATTGGATAATTTTTTTCCACAGCATGCTGGTGACATGTCAACACACCATGCCAAGTTTCATGATTTTCAGGCGAGTTTTGGATTTACAGAAATTTAAAAACCAAGTTTCTCAATGTTTTTGGCCGCGCCATGACACCCAGATGTTTGAAATCCATTCCCATTTCTTGCATGGGAGCTAAACATTCACCCAAGGACACATTTATGATTTTTCAACCAACTTTGGTTCATTGGAGCATGTGCCTGTAGTTCAAATATGAATTATGCAAATTAAATGCCTAGAAACTCAATTAATGTATAAAAGAAGGCCAAACGAACCCGGAATAATTCGAAATTTTAGCACTTTACTCCTATTGGTATATGTTGCCTCTGTATAAAAAATCAAGGCATGAAGAGGCAACACATGTCGTTTCGCCCACAAAGGTGACATGTTCCCTATCAGAACCATGAGGCTTCTTGAGAGAAGCTCCGGTTTGTAAGAAGCTTACACCAAAACTTGTCCCAAATAGAACAATTTTTTTAACACAACATGTTGGTGACATGTCAAGACACCATGCCAAGTTTTATGATTTTTAGGCGAGTTTTGGGTTTATAGGAATTTAAAAACCAAGTTTCTCAATGTTTTCGGCCGAGCCACGATGCCCAGATGTTTGAAATTCATTCTCATTTCTTTCATGGGACCTAAACATTCACCGAAGGACACATTTATTATTTTTCAACCAAATTTGGTGCACTGGAGTATGTGCCTATAGTTCAAATTTTAAGTATGCACATTAAATGGCTAGAAACTCAATTAATGTATAGAAAAGGCCAAAGAAACCCCGAATATTTCCAATTTTTAATACGACACTCATATAGTTGCATGTTCAGTGTAGATAAATGTTCTAGCAATTCAAACACCGTCTTTTCCTGCAGTAACCCCATTTTGTCTTTCAAATCAAGATGAAAAAAATCAAGTACACCAAGAATAGTTTATTAGGAAGAATCGTGTACGATGTAGTATAATATATCTTGGGGCTCCCTTATGTATGGCTTACAATGGAAGCTTCGTCTGCTATAGTCCACCGCCCGTGTGTCAACCACACTTGCGCGCGAGCTTTTCGTTGCATCGAGCCAAAATTTTCGGCAATGACGGAAATATCTAGCTCCTCGCCCCCTCACCAAAAGCTTCCACTGTTTCCTCCTTCCTTTCCAAGTTGAAACCTGCACTGCCTGCTTTGCAGCGCCTCCTCGTCGCCGATGATGCTATATCCCGCTGCACGGCCCCATCGATATAGTAAGGTAATCCACACCCCACCCACATCCTCCTCCTCCTCCTTCTCCATCCCATGTGCCCCGACCGCCGTCTGATATGTCTCCAATGTATCCATAATTTTTTATTGTTCCATGCTATTATATTATCAATCTTGGATGTTTTATATGCATTATTATGCTATTTTATATCATTTTTGGGACTAACCTATTAACATAGTGCCAAGTGCCAGTTGCTGTTTTCCTTGTTTTTTCTTTACAGAAAATCAATACCAAACGGAGTCCAAACGAGATGAAACTTTTTGACAATTCTTCTTGGACCACAAGACACCCTAGAAGATCCTGGAGGAGGCCATAAGGGCCACGAGGCAACGACAAGCTCGGAGGGTGCACCCTAGGGGGGCGCCCCAAGCTTGTGGGCCCCCCTGTGGATCCTCTAGCCCCGATTCTTCTTCTATAAATACTCAAATATTCCCGATAGACCAGAGGGCACACCAATAATACTTTTCCACCGCCGCAAGTTCTAGAACCACGAGATCCCATCTGGAGGCCTTTTTCGGTACTTTGCTGAATGGGGATTTGACCACGGAGGGCTTCTACATCAACCTTGCTGCCCTTCCGATGATGTGTGAGTAGTTTACCACAGACCTATGGGTCCATAGCTAGCTAGGTGGCTTCTTCTCTCTTTCTGATCTTCAATACAATGTTCTCCTCAATGTTCTTGGAGATCTATTCGATGTAATCTTCTTTTGCGGTGAGTAAGTTGAGATCTGATGAATTGTGGGTTTATGATCAGATTATATGTGAATATTTCTTGAGTCTTCTATGAACTCTCTTATGCATGACACTAGTACAACGAGGTGCTATACAAACGGTTTTTAACCCCTTTCCGCGATGACATTTGGAGCCGTCACCAAGTGAGTGTGGGCGATAGGGGGGTCCTTCCCACATGACACAAAAACCGTCAGGGATAGGGAGCCTTGATGCATATACAGTACTTGCTACTCGTTTGTGCTTGCATTGCCATCACAGTCGGTATTATGTGGTGCTACGTTTATGATATGCGACCCATCACAAACGGTTCACAATTATAGAACGTGTGTGATAAGCAGACAATCACACACATTCGCTTTTCCCAAACCGTATGCGATAACTAATTAAGAAGATTAGCTAATCATCGTACGAGTGTCGGACAGGATTATGAAATGTTGGACCGTCGTAACATCATTGTACACGACAACTATCACACACACTATTCTGTGGTGCAACATTTACGATGTATACTTCATCAGAAAATAGTTCATGGTTGCGAATCGTGTACGGTAAGGCAACTATCACAAACATTTAGTTTGCCCGCACCGTTTGTGATATTGTCCGACATCGCACACGCTTTGCATGCTGTGTGCATGCTTGCACACGTTTCCTCTTTGTGAACCGTGTCGGATTATGGTGTATATTGCAAACGTTTGTATTTTACCAACCGTGTGTGCCGTAACGACCCGGAGAGCGTAATTTCATCGTAATTTAATTATTGCTATTTGAAATTGTACCAGATTTGAATGTATGCTATAGCTTTATTCATAACCATCAGATTCAAACAACCAATGCATTATTCCATTCATAGGTACATATGTTCAAGAATTACATAAGAACTAAATAAAGAATGATGAACCACAGTTGTATACTTGTACTATTAAAAACGGTAAAGAAAGAGGCGGAATACATTCTAGTTGCTGAACAAGGTGAAGCGGGTGCCCATATTGTGCCCTCCTCCATGCAGAAGGCACACACGATTCTAGTCCAACCCCTTGTGATTGTCGACCGCCCATCCTTCACGGTCTTCATGAAAACATCTAGATAAGCATCGTGTTCTGGTAGAAATATTTTAACCTTTGCATGCCCACCAATCATGTAGTTTGAGAGGTAACTCTTGAGTAAACTACTTTGGGAACCACTACAAAGGAAAAAGATTCACACATTGTGTAACACCCACAATGTGGCTATATCTCCCATGTGTCGGGGCACGACTTAGAGGAATAGCCGCATGGTAGGTCTTTCACAAGAGGGGTAATCTTTACACATCCCATGTACTGAATAAGAAAGGGATAAAGAGTCGGCTTACAATCGCCACTTCACACAATACATGAATAAATCGTACATCATCCAAAGTACAATCAAAGTTCCGACTATGGAACCGAAATAAAGAAAGACAACCCCAAATGCTAGATCCCCAATCGTCCCAACTAGGCTCCTCTACTGATCATCCAGAAAAGAAACATAGTAACGGCCTGAATCCTCGTCGAACTCCCACTTGAGTTCGGTAGCGTCCCCTGCACTGGCATCATCGGCACCTGCATCTATTTGGAAGTATCTGTGAGTCACGGGGACTCAACAATCTCACACCCTCGCGATCAAGACTATTCAAGCTTAAGGGTAGGAAAAGGTAGTGAGGTGGAGCTGCAGCAAAGCACTAAGCATATATGGTGGCTAACTTACGCAAAAGAGAGCGAGAAGAGAAGCAACGCACGGTCGAGAAGCTAATAGTGATCAAGAAGTGATCCTGAAGCTACTTACGCTCAAGCATAACACAAGGCCGTGTTCACTTCCCGGACTCCGCTGAAAAGAGACCATCACGGCTACACACACGGTTGATTCATTTTAATTAAGTTAAGTGTCAAGTTTTCTACAACCGGATATTAACAAATTCCCATCTGCCACATAACCATGGGCACGGCTCTTGAAAGTTTATACCCTGCAGGGGTGTCCCAACTTAGCCCATCAAAAGCTCTCACGGTCAACGAAGGATATTCCTTGTCGCGGGAAGACCCGATCTGTCTCGGAATCCCGGTTTCAAGATATTTCGACAATGGTAAAACAAGACCAGCAAAGCCGCCCGATGTGCCGACAAATCCTGATAGGAGTCGCACGTATCTCGTTCTCAGGGCACATCGGATAGGTCAAGCTATGAGTAAAACCAACCCTCAAGTTGCCCTGAGGTGGCCCCGCATGTTGCCCGTTTCGGACCAACACTCAGAGGAGCACTGGCCCGGGGGGGGGGGGGGTTAAAATAAAGATGACCCTTGAGTCTGTAGAACCCAAGGGAAAGGTATATGGTGGTAGGTAGGCAAATGGTAAAACCAAGGTTGGGCCTTGTTGGAGGAGTTTTATTCAAAGCGAACTGTCAAGGGGTTCCCATAACACCCAACTGCGTAAGGAATGCAAAATCAAGGAACATAACACCGGTATGACGGAAACTAGGCGGCAAGAGTGGAACAAAACACTAGGCATAAGGCCGAGCCTTCCACTCTTTACCAAGTATATAGATGCATTAAAGTAAATAAGAGATAATAATGATCTCCCAACAATATCCATGTTCCAACATGGAACAAACTTCATCTTCACCTGCAACTAGCAACGCTATAAGAGGGGCTGAGCAAAAGCGGTAACATAGCCAAACAACTGTTTGCTAGGAAGGTGGGTTAGAGGCTTGACATGGCAAATATGGGAGGCATGATATAGCAAGTGGTAGGTAGCGCGGCATAGCAATAGAGCGAACAACTAGCAAGCAAAGATAGAAGTGATTTCGAGGGTATGGTCATCTTGCCTGCAAAGTTCCTAGAGTTGTCGAAAGCTTGATCCTCGTTAGCATACTCAACAGGTTCCTCGATCACGTACTCATCTCCTGGCTCTACCCAAAGCAAGAACACAAGCAAAGGACCAATAATAAATCACGGTGCAATGCACAAGCAACATGATGCAAAACATGGCATGATATGCAAGACATGATATGCAATGCATATGCATGCTCCGGAAGAGAAAGAATGATCAAGGCATCAACTTGGAAAACCAAGTGTGCCTATGGAAAGATGAGATGATCTCGGTCGAAATCGATATAAAGATCACCGGAAGCGGATGCACGGTTTGCAAATGGCAAGCAAAACAAGCATGGTGCTATTATGCGATTAACAACATGATGCCACTTAGAATGCAACAAGAAACTAAGCTACTGCACCCCAACATAACAACAAAATACATGGCAGTGATGTACACAAGATGCTTGACAAAACATGAACACTGAAACACTGAGCTACGGCTAAATCACACTAGAACATGGTCAAACAATCATGCAAAAAGTGCAAAAGATATCAGCTTCACAGACTTAGTGAAAATACTAACATGCCAGGAATAACATCAGGAAGCCATGTTTAGAGCTAGCAAACAACATGCTACAGGAACATATCATAGCAAACACAGGCATGGCATGAATCTGCGAAATGCATAGATCAATAGTCCCTTACTGAACATGAGCCAAAAAGGCACAGAAGATATGATGGCACCCATGTAAACATAGCAAGATTTATTAACAGTTTCAGACTTAGCAGAAAACAGAGTATGGCATAAACAGAATTATGAAGGCAACTTTGCGAGCTCAAATCACTCACCACAAGGCATTGCATGACAAGATAAGCATATCAACATCAAGATGACATGCTCATGAAGCTATGCGTTGCAAGATCAAGTTCATAGCATGCATGGATCAATAGCAACAACCATGGCAAAATTGATTAACATGTAAACAATCTGCCAGGAACATTTTATAGCAAAAGTAGAGCAAGATTAAGATATGCTAGGACACTCCATAATTACAAACAGGGTCATGGATGGATAGAGCATAACCATATGTTCAAAACATACTTAATGAAGTAAATCAAATTAAGCATGGATCTCACTGTAGCATCATGTTTACATGGCATCAAAATAACAGCAGAACAAGGACTTAGCAAAATCCTAAGTCCCTGAAACAGCAACATCACGAAGCCTAGTTTGCATGCTTGTGCTTGTCACCACATTAATCACAAAAATACATGGCAAGCACCTCTGTAAAGATGGCATGTTGCAGACCAAAACACATGTAGAGCTCATGCTCATATGAAGCACACATCAAATGTGACAAAAATGACAAATCACCTTAAACTAATAGTAGCAGCAGCTAACATTTTATAGCACTCTTGCATCAATGATTAGGGCATCAAGATGAAGTCAAACAAGCATACCACAATGGAATGAAATGAAGAGCATCTCACAATGAACATTTTGATATATCATGCGCATGAAATGCTGCTCCGGTCACGGAGATATGGCATGATTAACAGGGGCATAAATCCTCACAGATCTGGGACTTGGAGGAAAAATGAAGTCAACCTAAGTTGCACGGAAAATGACGCGGTGACGGATCTGGCCAGAGTTCACCGGAGACGGAGCGGGGATGTGGCCGAAGTTGGGGGGATCGCCGGATCTGGCCCGGGAGGAGGTGGATCCCGACGGCGGCGAGGTGCGGGAGGCGTCCGGCGTCGGTGGCGCGGTGCGGTGGAGCCCTGGTGGCCAGCGTCATGGACCGGGTCGCCGGCGAGTGGCGGCGGGGGAGCTCCAGCGGGGAGCGCGCGACGGACGGGCGGCGAGGAGGGCGCGGCGAAGCAGGGCGGTCGGCGGCGGAGCTCGCGGGTGACGGGCGATGCAGATGGGCTCGAGGGGGCCTGATCCGGGCCTCGCCGGGCCGGCGGCGCTGAGTGGCAGCGGAGGACACGTGGCGATACGCGATTCGCCGGTGGCGGCGGCGCGGATGCGTCCGACTCGGATGGACATGTCCGGCGGCGGAGAGGGTTGGACTGCGCGAAAAATTCGGGGAGGGCACATATTTATAGCTAGGAGGAGGTAGGAGTGTCCAAATGGAGTGTAGTTTTCTCCCACACGATCGTGATCCGACGACGGAGGACATGGAGATGGTTTAGATGGTTTATTTGGCTGTTTTGGAGGGGTGTTGGGCTGCAACACACATGAGGCCTTTGCGGTTACCCGGTTAACCGTTGGAGCATCAAACAAACTCCAAATGGAACGAAATTTGACAGGCGGTCTACCGGTGGTGTACCAAGGCCACATGGAAAATCTCGGTCCATTCCGAGAATGTATAATACCCGCTCACGAAAAGAGACTACAGGGGTGTGCCAGTGCATGTAGGAGTGTCGGATTGCGAAACGGACAAGAGGGAAAATGCTCGGATGCATGAGACGAACACGTATGCAAATGCGACGCACATGATGACATGATATGAAATGCATGACATGAACAAAATGAAAAACGAAGACAAAACCAAACCACAAAGGGAATCTCATAACTTAAAGCCGAGAATGGCAAGAGTCCGAGTTACAAATATGGCAAGTTACATTCGGGGTGTTACAACAGTCCACCACTACAAAAGGATCTCGTGCCGAGATCTAGGACTGAAAGAACTCCGGATATTCAGAACGGAGGTGGTCCTCGCATTCCCATGTGGCTTCTCGGTCGGAATGGTGTGACCACTTCACTTTCAGGAATTTGATAGACTTGTTGTGAGTCTTGCGCTCAGTTTCTTGAAGAATAGCAACGGGATGCTCATGGTAAGACAAATCTTCTTGGAGATCAATCTCTTCGAAGTTGATGGTGCGCTCAAGAGTCTTGAAGCACTTGCGAAGCTGTGACACGTGAAACACATCGTGCACATTTGCGAAGTTGGACGGAAGCTCAAGTTGATAGGCGAGATCGCCTCTTTTGCGAATGATCTTGAAAGGAACCACCTATCTTGGGGCAAGCTTCCCTTTGATACCGAAGCGACGAGTACCTTTCATTGGAGAGACGCGGAGGTAGACATGGTCTTCGATCTCGAAAGCTAAGTCACGGTGCTTGCTATCATAGTAACTCTTCTGGCGCGATTGTGCGGCTTTGAGATTTTCACGTATGACTTTGCACATTTCTTCAGCCTCTGTGATTAAGTCATTGCCAAGAAGTTGGCGTTCACCAGTCTCTGACCAATTCAGAGGAGTATGACACTTCCTGCCATAGAGAATTTTGAATGGGGCCTTGCCCGAACTCGCTTAGAAGCTGTTGTTGTAGGAGAACTTGGCATATGGAAGACAATCTTCCCACTTCATACTGAAAGAAATGACACAAGCCCTGAGCATATCTTCAAGGATTTGATTGACTCGCTCGGCTTGGCCACTAGTTTGAGGATGGAAAGCTGTGCTAAAGCGAATGTTGGTGCCCATGGCCTTCTAGAAGGAGTCCCAAAACTTAGAAGTGAAGATGCTTCCACGATCCGAAGATATCAATTGTGGAATACCGTGCAAGGAGACAATCCTGGAGGTGTACAGCTCTGCCAGCTGAGCTGCTGTGATAGATTATTTGATTGGAAAAAATGAGCCACTTTAGTAAGCTTGTCGATGACAACGAAGATAACATCATTTCCACATTTGGACTTGGGAAATCCAGTCACGAAGTCCATCTCAATATGGTCAAACTTCCATTCTGGAATAGCAAGAGGTTGGAGGAGACCAACTGGCCATTGGTGTTCTACTTTCACCCTTCTGCAGACATCACATTCATTCACGAATTGGGCGATCTCTCGCTTCATTTGAGTCCACCAATACGACTGCTTGAGGTCATTGTACATCTTCGTACTTCCAGGATGAATGGATAGAAGGGAATTGTGAGCCTCGTTCATAATGACTTTCCTTAGATCGCCTTTTGGAACCACAATTCGATCCTCGAAGAAAAGAGTATCTTTGTCATTAATGCGACATCACTTGTATTTGGGTTGGCTCTTGGCAATCCCATTTTCACCTTCTTTACCATGGAATGCAGGAGTTGTGCCTCATGAATTTGATCTTCCAAAGTAGGAGAGACTTGGAGGTTGGCAAGAAAGCCTCGAGGAACAACTTGGAGATTCAATTTGCGGGAAGCTTCACAAAGGTCCGGTTGGAAGGGCTTGACAATTAAACTGTTGCAGTAAGCCTTCCTGCTCAAAGCATCTACAATGACATTGGCCTTGCCTGGAGTATATTAAATACTTGGATTGTATTCTTGAATCATTTCGACCCAACGTGTCTGCCTGAGGTTGAGGTTGGGCTGAGTGAAGATGTACTTGAGGCTCTTATGATCAATGAAGATGTCCACTTTCCTTCCCAACAAGAGATGTCTCCACGTTAATAATGCATGGACAACTGCCGCCAACTCAAGATCATGAGTGGGGTAGTTCCTTTCGTTGGGCTTCAACTGACGAGAGGTATAAGCCAGAACTTTGTTCTCGTGCATTAACACAGCACTGAGACCTTGCAGGGAGGCATCACAGAAAACTTCAAATGGCTTGGATTCATCAGGAGGAGTCAAGACAGGAGCTGTGACTAACTTCTCTTTGAGGGTGTTGAAAGCAACGTCACACTCAGGCGTCCAGACATACTTGACATGCTTCTAGAGGAGGTTGGAAAGAGGCTTTGCAATCTTAAAGAAATTCTCAATGAATCTTCGACAATAGCTTGCAAGCCCAAGAAAACTGCGAAGCAGCTTGACATTCTGAGGAGGTTCCCAATTCACAATTACAGACACCTTCTCGGGATTAACAGTGATGCCCTTGGCTGAGATGATATGACCAAGGTAAAGCACTTCGTCAAGCCAGAACTCACACTTGGAAAACTTCGCATAGAATTGATGCTCTCTAAGTTTGTCGATTACCAATCTCAAATGCTTGGCATGATCCTCCTTATTCTTGGAAAAGACCAATATATCATCAAGATACACCAGGACGAAATCATTTGTGTAAGGGTTGAAGATGAAGTTCATCATGCGAGAGAACGTTGGAGGAGCATTGACAAGGCTGAAAGACATGAGAGTATATTCATAAGAACCATAGCTTGGTCTGAATGCTGTCTTGGGGATATCTTGTTCACGAATGCGAATCTGATGATAACCCATACGGAGGTCAAGCTTGGAGAATACTTGGGCACCTTTAAGTTGCTCGAAAAGCTCATTGATGTTGGGAAGTGGATACTTGTTCTTTATTGTCCTCTTGTTCAATGGACGGTAGTCGATGCAGAGTCGTTCCGTTCCATCATTCTTCTTGACAAAAAGAACACTACAACCCCATGGAGAAGAACTCGGTCAGATCAGACCCATACGCTCTTGTTCATTGAGTTGTTTCTTCAACTCCTTCAACTCTTCTGGTCCAAGATTGTAAGGACGCTTGCAAACAGGTTCCGTGCCAGGCTCAAGATCGATAACGAATTCAACTGGCTGGTGAGGAGGCATTCCTGGAAGCTCTTCTGGAAAGACGTCTTGATATTCACAAACGACTGGAATATGAGAGATGGCATTCAACACGCCCTTCTCATTGAGAGAAAACATTCGGATGGTATCATCACGAGTGGCATAGATGATCACATCCTCAGAAGAGTGTGTCAATTGAATCTGCATGGCAGCACAATCAAGCTGAGCCTTGTGCTTAGAAAGCCAGTCCATGCCGAGAATTAGATCAATATCCGAGTCACCAAGAACAATTGAAGAAGACAGAAATTTATAGTCTCCCATCTTGATTGACACATCAGGAGCTATCAAACTAGAGCTCAAACGTTTACCCGGAGAAATGACAGCCATGGGTTTAACCAAAAGTTAAGTAGTGAAGTCATGCCTGGCAAAAAACAGTCTTGACATGAAACAATGCGATGCACCAGTATCAAATAGAACTTTTGCAGGAATAGAGTTAACTGGAAGGTTACCCATGATCACTTCTAAAGAATCCTCTGCCTGAGCTGTGTTCATCATGTTGACCTTAGCATGCTTGGGATTATGCTTGACCACTGCATTGCTAGCATATCTCACAGGAGGAGGAGGCGGAAGGCACCTTTGGTTGAAGCATTTGTTTGCATAGTGCCCTTTCTACCGACACGTGTTGCAAGTAACCTCTGAGAGAGGACGGTGATAAGGAGCACTTGACCTTGGAGTATGAGACTGAGCTTTGTTCTGATAGCCTGGGTTGGGTGGGTGGGAAGATCCATTGCCACCTTTGCTCTTCCGCTGATAAGGCTGACGAAGCAGAGGAGGAGGAGGCAACCAGAACTTCTGTTGCTTAGCTACCACTTGTGATGAAGAAGAATATTGAACTGCATCCCTGACTCTCTTCTTAGATGCCTCACACTTGAGCTGACCAGCTTCTTGCTTTAGTGCCATGTTGTAGAATTGATCAAACTCAGTTGGCTCAAGAAGCACGAGAGCTAATTGCAGGTCTTCCCTGAGGCCACCTCTGAATTGATAAATCATACTCTTTTCATCAGGGACATCTTGTTTAGTGAAGCGAGCAAGTTTCTGAAACTGGATATTGTATTGATACACGGACATGCTGCCTTGCTTGAGATTGCGGAACTCCTCACGCTTGCTCTCAGCAACACTTTGTGGAATGTGATGAGCTTTGAAGTCTCGGCAGAAATCATTCCAGGTAATCACATGACCTCCCCTGGAATCTCTGTATTGTTGATACCACTCAGCAGCTTGGTCTTTGAGTTGAAATGAAGCAAACTTGACAAAGTCCTCAGGCCTAACATTGCTACACTCAAAATGTTTGCAGATATCCACGAGCCAGTCATCGGCATCTGTGGCCTCGACACAGTTGCTGAAGGACTTCGGCTGGTTTGCGAGGAACTGGTTGAGGGTAGCAAATTGAGGCTGATTGTTGCCTTGGCCTTGATTTCCCTGGTTGCCTTGCCCTTAGTTGCGCTCTTACAAGAGTTGCAAAAGCATCTGAGTGTTGGCATTAGTGGCTTCCATGATAGCTTGCCATGCCTCTGGAGGTGGAGGTGGTGGCGGAGGGTTCGATTGATCCCCATCATTGCGGTCCGGATTCTGACACGTTGGAGGACCCATCCTGAAGAGGTTGACATCCGTTAGCATCTTGAAAGACATATATTCAAGCTGAATCAATGGATCGAAATTGCAACATAAAGTCTTAACATTTGAACAAGGATGAACGAATGAACTCCAAAGTAAATCATCACATGTACATTAAGGTTGAGAAGCCACTTAGATAAAGGTAGATGCATAAAAAACAACAAGGTACATATATGAAAAAAATAAGTGCTAAGGATTACCCAATCACAAACCAAATATCTGCGGGAAGAAATACTAGAGCTACTTGAATTCCCACCTATAAAACTCCTGAAACTTTCTGGTTATGCAATCAGGTGTTGGGGATACAGGGGAAGCATAATATATCACCCAAAACTAACAAATCCTACATCCAGCTATATCCATCCTTCAACACATAACCAAGAAACCTTCGGAAATCATGTACCTCAACCTTCGAAAAGCATCCGTTATACGAGTTATGGCAATACTCCCGAACTCCCGCCCCAGTACTGGGTGGCGTCGAGGTTATCTCACCAACAACTGCATAAAAGAGATTTTCGATGTCGGCGAACTCAGGTATTCCAGAACTGCAACGATAAAATTGTGACGACAACACCTCGGAGCTCAACTCAACGGGACACTGCCACAAGCCCTAAATGTCAAGAGGCACCAAGAACAATGTTCTCGTCACAAAACCATCGGAACAATTCCAAGATACCCGCGTGATCCTAAATTTTTTTCGTGAAATTTGAGAAGAGAAGAGTCAAAACTTCTATGTCAGGAGGCCTCACCAGAGCGACGAAGGGACTATGTAGTAAAAAGAATCCTACTCTCCGATATATATAATCCTAAGACTCAAAACATTTGTTCTAGACTCAATAGAGTCAGCGATTCGATCAAGCAGGGGCTCCTAAGTCGGGGAAGGCTCTGATTACCAACTTGTAACACCCACAATGCGGCTATATATCCCACGTGTCGGGGCACGACTTAGAGGCATAGCCTCATGGTAGGTTTGTCGCAAGAGGGGTAATCTTTACACATCCCATTTACTGAATAAGAAAGGGATAAAGAGTCGGCTTACAATCGCCACTTCACACAAAACATGAATAAACCATACATCATCCAAAGTAAAATTAAAGGTCCGACTACGGAACCAAAATAAAGAAAGACAACCCCAAATGCTAGATCCCCGATCGTCCCAACTGGGCTCCTCTACTGATCATCCGGGAAAGTGTCACATCCCTAGTTCTGGTAATGCTTAGTGCTAGCATCTGGTGTTGCATCATGTTTAAATTTCAATTAAACTTGAAATGGGGATGTTCAAACCCTAGAACCAAATGAAATGCAACTAGGATCAAATTAAAAATATTTTCAATGAACCCAAAATGCCCTTTGAAAATATTCATGGTTTTTGGTAAGGGTGAAAACCTCTGCCCAAAATGATGAACATATTTCTAGGTCATTCCTAGATTTTTGAATTAACTCTTAATGTATTTGTATTGGAGCTATTAATTCCTATAAAATATTTGGTTGCTCCAAATATTCTGAAACTTGGTGAGGGCCTCTGGTTTAAATCAGATAGTGCCCATAAAAGTTTGCAGAATTTGATAAAGTGATTTGGTATTTAAACTAAGTCAAAACATACTGTAAAAAACATAGAAAACAGAAATATAAAAGAATAGAAGAAAGCTTACCACTGCTTACCTGGCCCAAACCCTCTAGCCGTCCCAGCCACCTGGCATTTGCCAGTCGTCTTCCTCCTTCGGCCAGAAGGATGGAAGCGCGTGGCTGACGAGCGCCAGCATGCGCCCGCCACCTCCTACCTCTCAGCCTGTCTCCTCGTCGCCCTGAGCATGTCACGCACCTCCATGCCTCTCTCTCTCACTCCCCCTCGTCCTCACCCCCTACCCTGGACCTCTCTCTCTCACCACCGAACACGCCCGCCGCCATTCGCTGCCACCGCATCCACCGAGCTCCCCTCACCCCTCTGCCCTGTCCAACGGGTCTACCTCGACGCCGTGGAGAACCAAGACGTAGCACGCGCCCGCGGGACGCCTGAAACGACGCCATCGTCTTCATCTTCCTCGTCGGCCGCCGGAGACCCCCCTCACCGCCCCGATCGCTCCAGAGCGCCCCCAAGCCCACTAACCTACTGCGCCGCCTCCCAGTGAGCTTCTGATCTCCCCCTTTGCTCGCCCCCTCGGTTCCCATCCTCTAGACGTCATCCACCATGCCGAGCTCCGGCCGCCGCCATGGGCTCGCCTCCGACGAGCTCCGGATACCCGACGACCCATAACTCAGGCCAGTCGACGCGGCGCACTTCCAGGAGCACGTAGGATCAAACCAAGCTCGAAACCGTGGCCTACAGCTCGATTCCGGCGTGCCTCCGCCATCGGTTGAGGTCGCCGGCGGCTAAAGCCTGTTTAGCTGACATGGCAACTTTTAGATTAGGCTCTAATTAAACACCAGTCACTGACACGCGGGCCCGGCGCTACTAATTAATCTAGGATTAGTGCTAACTAAACCAGGATAGTTTAGTTAGTAACTGACACGCGGGACCCACTGGTCAGAATTGACCTGGGCCGCTCCGTTGACCGTTGACGTCAGTGTGATGTCATGCTGACGTAGTAAATCATTTACTGGATTTTGTTTAATTCTAAATAACCAGAAAATACAGAAAATGATTTGAACTTCAAAAATTCATAGAAATTCAACCGTAACTCCAAATGAAATAAATTATATATGAAAAATGATCCGAAAAATATGAGGAATCTATTTATGGCATTTGCATGCATGTTTGAGCAACCTAAGGTTGCTGTATATGGCAATTTGCATAATTTACATTTAAATAAGCACATATGGAGTTTGGATTTGAACCCTTGGTTCAAACCAACTTCATTTAATATGGTTGCTAGTTGCATTAGCTCAATCAACAGCATATTGCCATGTCATCATCATGCATCATAATTGTTGCATTGCATTAATTGTGTTCTTCTTTGTTTGCCGGTAATTGTCCTCTCTTAGTAGACGTTGCTTCGATAATGTGATCGATGAAACCGATGGAGAACTATACTATCTTCGGAAGTGTCAGGCAAGCAAAACCCCCTTGTTCATTCCGATACAATCCCACTCTCTCTCGCTCCTGCTCTCTTTTACTGCATTAGGACAACAACGATTCAACTGTTACATGTTGCGGTAGTTGAACCCCTTGCCCCTGCATGACCTGTCATTGCCACAGTTAGTAGATGAAACCCACTAGCATGAGTAGGAATTGTTTGAGCCCTGATGTGCCTACTCATTCATGCTTGTTGTCATG